>NC_087071.1:43549355-43598387 GCF_963678635.1 Symsagittifera roscoffensis
AGGTCAGACTCTTGGAACTCTCGATATGAGAATAGACGCGATGATGGAGATACACACTCAGGCTATTATGGATAACCTGGAAGGTCTCCAAGGAAGAAACAGGAGCGGATCTAGGAATAGAGGAGAAAACTCGGGAGAGTCTAACAGGGAGCCGAGAGTGACCTCCACCGAACATCATAATAGAGGAAGGACAAATGCATCCACGAGAGGAAGTGGTAATTTATCCAGTATTGCCAAGCGGAGTAACAGACCAACGTGCCCAAGGAAAACCAGAGGAGAATCTACTGGCAACATACCGACCTCAAACTAACGACCTATGCAAGACACAAACGCGACTGGGAGAAGTCATTCCACAAACAGGAGTCACGCGAAACTTGGAAGATGTCAACCCATCGACTCGAACAGGAAGGAAATTCCAGAGCCTCAATCAGAGGGCAACAGCAATAATGCGGGGGATTTACATTGCCACATCGTTTGAGCCTTTGAACAGGTAGTTGGAAGTTTTCCTAACGAGGTTAGATAGGACCAGTGAAAGCAGCGATAATCCAGAGGAGTATTCAAGAAACCAAGATGCTACAAGCATGAATCTGACGGCTGTATAGATACCTGGATGGAGTAGGAAGACGAGTAAGAAGACATGAAAGAAAGACAAAAAAGCAGTGCGCTCACAAGCAACATAGAAGGGACAGCCTTGAATTGCTGATTGACAAAAAGCAATACCCGCAGGATACAGCCGAGAAAATCTTCGAAACCCTGTTGAATCATTTTAACTCATGGTGCAAGAACACCAAGTTATAATGCACGTCGAGAAACAAAGGCAATGTGAATACAAAACATTGACAAACTCATAGAAGACTTCCAAATGCTTAAACAGCCTGATGAATTTGGCAATGGCCTCAAAAGTGATAGATGATGTGAAAAACGATGAACGTAGGGCAATGTTAGCATTGCATTACACACCACTTTTAACTAACGCGCCTACACCGGAGGACTTGCGACTGAAATCCAAGGAGTATCTGTTGCTGAAGCCTCCTACGAGTTCTGGCTACTAAAAACAATTTCAATGATGGACCTGCTAACCAGGGTAATAAATGGTACACAACCAGGGACGACATGGACAAGAGGCACTCTTGTGCAAACTACAATTCGACAGACCATCATGTATCAGCATGCCCAACCTATACAAAAAGCATGAAAGCGATAGGTTTTAACTTCGAGGATGAAGATGCATCAGAAGTCGATCATGGAGATTTCATGAGAGAAGTAACCGCGAAATTCGGTTACAGGTGTTTTCTTTTGCAATTTCGATGGTGATTTTAAATCAAACTGTCCATATTTTTGGGAAGTTGTGACAGACATCAAGCACTCAAGGTTTGAAGTAGCTTCATCCAATATTATAGCCAGGAAGTGACGCCCGATTAATCAGGCGGAAGCTCGCAGGAAAGAGAAACCACATGAGTTGGCTACGAAGAAATAGAAGAAACGGGTGAATTAGAGCCTCGACCGCAGCTGAAGACTTTAAAATTGACTATAAGGTTGCGGCGAGAGATACTTTAAATAGAGTCCAAGAAGAAGTGCGGACAAGGGAGATATAACAAAAAATCAAACTTGAACTAGAAAACGAGAGAACTTAGGAGCAGCTCAAATCCTTTGAGGCATGTGAGGTGGAAGAATTGAACGCACCGAGTAGCTTGAGCACGAAGTTGAGTGTTATATCCGGTCAGACACTTGGGATGGTGCCACAACGAAGCAAGATACAGTCAAAAATCTCAGTGGTGGGACATCAGGTAGTCAGGAACCTAAGTGAACCTTCGGAAATCATTTTGATGCATTTGGATATATATGCGGATTATCTGAGACAAGCAGAGCCACCCACTGAATCGAGGGCTGTTGGAGATTTGTTAACAACGAGTGGTACTCGAATAACGACACTTCACGGGCGCTACGTGGAAGTCTATAAACCATATCAAACGATGCTGTACGTGGACGGGATTTGTATTTATACCAAGACCTACGTCACAACAGATGGTGTCCAAATAGGACAGATAAATTTGGGTCAGGAAGAACTCAAGGTCCGTAGATTCGGCCAGGACGCCATGATGGAGCAAGATGCGGTACACATTGGATACGAAGCAGATGTGACTGCCCATCTGCTGGACACCGATGGAAAGAAGGTAACAGAACTTTTAGATACAGGTGCAGTAGTCAGTGTAATGCCGACGATAAAGACATGGAAGCGAATGGGCTTCACCAGCAAATACTTGATACCGAATTTAAGATTGGCAGCCGCCAACCGTGGAGTGAGCTACATTGCCGGGAGAACACCAATAGTAATCCTTCCTTCACATGGTAGCACAGTACCTATGGATGAGTTTCCTTGTAGTGGAGAAGCTGGACGATTCTGATCAGTTCATTTTGTGTCAAGACTTCGTCAGGAATTTTGATGTGAGGGTCGACCTTAATGATGGACTGATAAATATTAGGAACCCAGACAGGGAGTATGTTAAGCGACCGGTAAACAGAATATTAACTGATGAGAAAAGTTTGCCAACTTTTTTGGACAGAAAGTAAAACTAAACCCTGGACAGACAGTGGTAGCACTTTTTAGGATGAGAAATTTATACTCATTGACTGATAGTAAGCATAGTAAGCAGGTTTGCTTGGTACCCTACGCAAACAGTCAAAGTATAGTGGTTTTAGGCCGGAGCTTTTCCGTCACACGATACGGGCTGTGTGTGAGAAAATTGTTAAATACGCTAGACACTACAGTTTCAATCCATCATGGAAGGAAACTTGGCTACGCCGGAACGCGGACGTTTTTTCAAGATATAGGCGGTTTTTAGTTGTTGCGCATGTCACCTCAAAAATTGGAAGTGTTCCGAGCTGAAATAGAAAGATTGCTCCAATACGACATGATAGAAACCACAAAGTCAACTTGGACTTGTGGGGTTGTCACGGCTAAAAAGAAAGGGGGCAGCTAAGATTTTGTTACTACTTTCGCTACCTGAACACGGTGACCCTAAATGATGCCTGCCCAATATCACGAATATACAAGATCCTTTCGATAATTGGCGACGCCAAGTTTTTTACTACACTGGATCTGGCTTTTGCCTTCTGACTGGTACCTCTGCAAAAAACATAGAGAAAACTGGATTCGCATGTGAATTGGGGTTGTACCAGTGGAAGAGGACATCCTTCGGCTCGCGCAACTCCGCGGCGTCCTTCCAAAGGCTAATGGCTCAAGCTTTGATCAGAGTAACGAAGAAGTGCGGAACTCATGCGATGTGCTATGTGGATGGCGTGGTAATAGCCACACCCACCTTGGCAGATCACATCCACAGACTCGACGAGGTCTTCGACTGCATGAAGAGAACCGGCTGGAAATGCAAACCGTCGGAATGTGAGATCCTTATGGACTCAATCAAGTACCTGGGAAGAATGGTTGAAAGGTATGGTGTGAGGCCGGATCCGGATGAGGTGTAGGCCGTGTTAACATGGAAGGCTCCAACAATGGACACACAGCTCATGAGCATCCTGGGATTTGCCAACCACTACCGCGAGTTCATTAAAGATACGGGGAAAAAGTGTACCCTATGCAGCAACTGACTCGCAACAAAGAGAAAAGGTTCGAATGGATCGAAGAAGCGCAGCAAGTTTTCGAGAATCTAACAGTTCTCGGTTCCATTGCATATGGCAGTAAAGTGTTGAGCAACACTGGAATAAAGTATGGTGCACCAAAATCAGAAAGGCTTGAATTTGTCACGTTCGTGAAAAGGACCGCGAAAACCTTGGAGCGATCCCTTTAATTTGCGCGTGGATATCAGAGTCTTAGCCTTGTTGAAGACAAACTCGATGGAGTTATAATGGTCGTTGCTTAGTCAGGTTGGATAGCTACCACATGAAAATTGAGCACAAGATGCGTTCCAAGTACGAAAATGATGACATCCTCAGCATGGATACTGAGTTTTATGAAAGACTAGGTTAGAAGCAGGCCAATCAGGTGGAAATTGAGAAATTGAGGAAGGATTCTCTTTTCTGGATAAATTGACTCATGAAGTACTTCCATTGACCAGATGGTTGGACAAGTCTGGTTATCCAAGTCCGTGACACCCTGAATTACCATTGGAAAGGGCAGCAGAAATAAAAATCTTATCCAAAAAGGACCCAATGCCCTTGGAACTGTTGCTAAGCTTGAACCTGGTCCAACAGGAACTCTCTCGATTAAACAGAAACAGCTCCTTGGATAAAACGGCTGATGCAGACAAGTGATGCGGATGCTGGGTGGATTTTTGGAGAGAGAGATGACAAGAATTGACCCCGAATGGGCAGCAGCCATGGAATCGTTGACAGTCAGTGAGAAAAAACGGATAAAGCAATCAAGACGCCAACACAAGATAAACGAAAGGGATTGTAGGACCGTAGTTCAGCAACTAGTATCCTCAATTACTCAAAGCAATTTGATGAGCACATCATACAAATAAAAAGGAGAGGAGATCGGAATACTGTCACCTTTGAGGAGTCCGATCAAGAATGGGGAGGAGTTCAATCAGAAAAACAGTAACAAAAAAATTTGTCCGGGGAGTAGGATGTCGAACAAAGTCGTCATGTAAGCAAACAAAATCAGTAGGATAAAACTTTGTTCTGGGAATTCAGATGGATGAGTAGATTGCGCACATCAAAATCTGCCATTGTAATGTGCTCCGCGACACACTCATCCGTTGACAACATCTCGAGGAAATCAGATAGTGACAACTACTCAGACAAGAAGTCACACACGTGATCAGAAATGTGAGAATTGGCGATCCAGACATAACTGGTGGAGACTAGAGCAAGAGACTTGGACAGGGAAGTGTACCAAGATCCTGACATTAATCGCTACCAGGTCCCAAGTTAAAAATTCATCAAAAACGCAGCAGATAACTTGGAAAGGATAGCGGTATCGAAACGCTCGATGAGCCTGCTACCGCAGTAAAGACAGGCCGTTCAGACAACAGACAGAGCCGTTGACACAGATTTGGTGCGTTAAGATGCAAAATGATGCGCATCAACCCAATGAGCTAAACAGTATTTGGAAGTTCATGAAGACATATTTGAAGGCGAGATAGAAACTTACTAAGAGCGCAGAGAAATAACCGCTTGACGAGTAACTTGAAAATGTGGATCGAAAATGGGAACCAGTCAAAGGAGGTCTGGTAGAGGATAGTAACCGAAACCTGGACAGTTTTTTGTGCAGAAAGAGGAAAGGTTATATCTGAACAAGAATGGAATCATTGCTTGCAAAAACAGAGAAGAGGACAAGGTCTTGTACAAATATAACGCGACAATGTTACCGTATATCTATCAAACGGAACTATTACTCAGATCGCAAGATCAAATGGGCCAACAAGGGATCGATAAAGTATATCAGAGGATCTTGAAACTCTTTAAATGGCCTGGAATGAAAAAGGGTGAAAGCATGTCTGTCATGCCAATAGGTGAAAGATCCCAGGATATTGGGATTCCCATTACAGTCCATATAGTCAACCGAGTTCAATGCAATGGTACGGAAAATATGCCTGACAGGCACTGGGTACAATGAGGTCCTCGTGATGATCGAGCACTTCAAAAAGTATGCACAGGCCGGGCCCTGCATAACTGCCTCAGCAGAAGAGACATGCGCTCATCTGATCAATACGTGGATAGCAAGACATGGGCGTCCAATGTCAACCCGAATCGGACAATGGAACAGCTTTCATAGGAGAAATTATTAAGGAGCTCATGAGACCTTCCCAAATAGCTCAGGCTCATTCTTCGACGTATCATACCCCAAACAAACGGCTTATTGGAGAGAAAAAATCGGGCTCTGATGTCGTTGTAGAAGGTGTTTTGTTCCGGATACATAACTGATTGAGATAGATATCTTCCACAAATAATGGGAGCTTATAGCGGTACGCAACATTCCAACACAGTAATTTTGCGCACATGATGTTGATTGGACATGAAAAGTCTTTGACTTTGACTTTCTTTTATCCAGAGTTTGAAGGACAGAAAAATTTGACACAAGTCTACGTGATCAGAGGTCAGCAAGATCTGAATGATTTAGGCAGACAAAAACGCAACAGGCTCAGGCGAGGCAGAGGAAAATGTTTGACAAGAAAACAGCTGGTGCAAAAGCTTACTAAGTAGGAGACTGTTTGGGTTTTTAAGAATGTTATACCACCAAAAGGACCAAAGAAACTTCTAAAGAAATAGAGGGGACCGTTCAAGATAACAAAAGTTCATCAGGAGGGACGTTGACTAAGTACCGGACGAGCTGCGCACTTTGAAAACATTAAGCCACACAACCCATCCACAGAGGACTGGTGCATACCTGCTGACATGGATGATGGACTCTGCTCAGGTGGTCAATGAAAAAAGTATTAGGGAAAGAGCGATGTGAATGAGACTGTAGAAGAAGAAACAAGTCCGCCGCTAGACTTGGATCCTAACGAAATATTTGAGGCGCATGAGGAAATCTTACCCTACGCAGAAGAAGACTGGAAAAACCCCGAAAAGATAGAGAATCCTAAGAACATGGAACCGGTTCTACCTTTTTCGATGCAAACAAGACAAAGTGACAGGACAAGAAATGCAAAGAAAAATTACACTTACGGAGAGGACTTCGTAGAAGACAGATCTGACAAAGATAGTGGAAGAATTGGTTGATCTAGAGGAGAGACCCTTATCACAAAAGATAGACATCGTCGATGACCAAGAAAAGGAATGGATCGACTATCGGTCTTAACCTGTAAGCTGCAGTCATTCGAACAAAAATTAACGAACCTGCATGTCTGAGAATTGTTGAATGAAATGACATCGGACCCAAAAGCAACAGTATAACGATTCAAGACGTAGAGCAAGAAATACAGAAAAAATGACAGAGATGATCCTTCTTGGGACTACTCACTCCTGCGCCAACCTTAACTTAAAATCCGGTATGCAATCGACGGGCTTGACGATGGATCTTTTTGTCGGAAGTGGGGGTAGGGATTATCCACATTGAAAAATTAGTAAAAAAACAAATTAAAAATAGTAAGAGAAACATGTGACATAGAAGCAGAAACAGAAAAAGGTCCTAGGAAACCAGACATAGAGAGAGTAGTATCATCATGTTTCAACTTGCCAAATGATTACTCAAGTAGCATAATACTGACATAAATCGATTTTATACTTACAAAAAAGGCCATGTGCGATAGCGATTACAGTGGACATGAGTCTTAGGACAGCGCTAGTAGCAGATTTGAAGAAGGAATACAAAAACATAGAATTTTGTGGAAGCAAACATCAGGAATAGGAGGTGTAGCAGCTTTGTCTCTGGCGGCTTCGCAAATACCAGGAAAGTACCTATGCTTCTTGGTGACGAGAGCGACGGAAAAGCAGCTTGTGGACCCTGAAGACTTGGTTCTGTCCCTGAAAAGACTGAGAGACTTCCTAGTGGAGAGGGAGATGAAAGAAATCTTGCTTCCGGTGTACGACCCAAACCGAGGACGACTGCGTCCTCGGGAGTTTTATGCGCTGATACATAAATCTTTTGTGATTAAACATAGAAGTGTACTTACAAAAGAAATACTATTTGAGTATAGTTTGAGTATAGGTTGAGTGTAGGACGCGTTGTGTGTAATATGTAATGTAGGATGTGTTTTGATAATAAAATCTTGGGTTTGAAGGTCAGTGACCACGAATTTAGGAACCAAAATCTTAGGTATAGTTCCAAATATTGGACTGTCCACTCTGAGATCAAATTCGAAGGTTTTAGAATTGAATTGGTTTTAACATGTCTTTAGATCCAAATCTTCTTATCAGACCTTTTTCAATTCATTTTTAATATGAAATTGGAGTAATCTTGACAGATATGATATTCCCGACCTTTTTTTTAAAATTCTAAATCGATCTTCAAATTACTCATCAATTTTCAATTGCAGCAACTGATAATCGAAATCGAATTATTCGAAATGAATAACTCCGATTTGAAAGATTTGGTGGACCTGGCAGAGGTCTATGTAGGACCGAAGATAGATGCGATCTAAGGCCGGCTGATGGATCGAGATTTAGCTCTGGAAGACTCAAAGTTAGTCATGTTAGTCATGTTGCTGTCCGCTTTAACTCACATCTTAGGGCATGAAAATCGTGGGGAAGGCCCCATGGAAGTCCTATTTATGGCTGCTTATGGACACCAGAGAGTACTAGACCGCCTAAACATGAGGGTAATGAGTTGGAGAAACGGAGCACTCTCAGGAAGGAAGTGACCTGTCGAACGAGCTTGAATTGAAAAGTTGCAGGACCTACCAACCAGGTGAAATGCCTCTTCCGATCAAGTCTAAGCCTGGGTTAAGGAGAATGCTTCGAGGAAAAGATTAGCGAGACAGCCTCGTCTAGCGCACTCCTGAGACCAGCTCTGCCACCAAAACGGGCGAGAAAAGAAGAAAGAGCCCAAAAAAACGAAACTATGAAATATCTGAACGAGACCAAAGACAAACCAGAGAGGGTGAGGAAATCTTTGCCAAGATTCGAAGAAGAAAGAGACACGTGGAAGAGACTGTTTGAGTATTGCAACGAGAAGCAGGCAGATGAGAAAGAACGCTTGAAGCAGGAATATAAAGAGCGATCGGAACGACTAGTAATATCGACCGCAATGGAAAGATCAATACCCGAAGGGAGTGTTCCTCGTTGGCTTTCCCCGATGGAGCTTCTGACCCCTCGTGAACTAAGTCAGACAATGGAAGTGCAGATCTCGGACTCGAGTGACACACTGGCTGATCCAGTTGTGGAGCGAACCATGCAACAGCTGGTAGAAGTCGCTGACCGCCTCGTGATCAACAGGATTGTGCAGGATTCCGGGATGACTGGACCCTGTGGAACAGTCGGTGATACCCGCAGAATAGAGCTCTCTTCGAAAAAATGAAGAAAACGGGCTACCATTACGAAACCAGCGATAAGCTCGGTCAGGAAGATAAGAGAGATGCCTATGAAAAAAAAGTCGCGTAAATTTGATATACGGAAGAACAACCAAATCAAAAACAATTCTCAGGAGTTCTGGAAAGATATGCGAGCATGTTTCAAGCAATCGACGTGGAGTTCACCATTGAATATGCAGCAAGCACCGCTCGGAACATCACAATTGATTTTTTGCAGAACTTGAGAACTTCATGGATCACTACGGTGATGGCATTTGGAGGCGCCATATAGCCCAGTTATAACGAATCGTGGAGTTGATGAATACGGGAAAAATTGTGGATATAATGATTTTAATAGGCACAAACAACGTGTCCAGGAGCTCAGACAAAGAGGAAGCTTATTGGGAGTTGATGCTGGCATGATTTTCCACCACAGTATGGCAAAGGTTCAGTTCGCGGTACTGACCGTTTGCACAATACCAATGAGTACGAGGAAGCAATCGTCCAACGGAAGAAGACACAACAAAACAGTCATCAGATGGAACAAAATCGTGCGAGGTCTGCCAAGTCGAAACGCTGGACGATTGATCTTGATGGACTTGGAGCATGAGCTGAGAGCTCTAGATCAGGCCAGATTCACCACTGATGGGATACACTTTGACAGCAAAGAAGGACAAGAGTGGATGAATCGTGTGTTCTAGGAGTGGGTAGATGAGTTGGAAATTGAACATTTTGACAGGGGAGCACTCAGAATAGAAGCGGGGAATGTTCAACCGATCTAGACCTTTCTTGACCTAATCGGGAGACACTCATGAGATCAGTCACAGCCGTACCACAAAAGCTCCAGAACCCGGATGGGCAGGAAAAAAGGTCAGATGTATTAGATCGTTTAGGTGAAGCACCAGTGAGGAGGACCATTAATACTCAACGAATATTGGGACCCGTCAATCAAACGGTAGATACGACTTCAGTCTCCTCGAGACCTGAGACGACGAGCACAAGCAAGGAAAAACGGCGTCCTGGTAGAAGTTTCTGATGTGGTCAAGATCAACACCGTACCCCTGGTATGTCTACCAACAACATCTGCTGAAGCTGAATCTCATAACTGTAAAATTTGCAGCCGACATGAGAATAATGAATGGAGCAAGACTATAAATAAGTGGACCGTACTCAATCATGTGAGTTGACTGGTTGATAGTAGCCGGATTCATCTTTAGCTCCACAACGGCATTACGATTTGATGACCATGAGGGACTGCCCTCAATTAACACCATGGTTCCAGTAAATGACAGACCTTAATAAAACGTGAGAACGAACTATAGTGAGCAGAACAGAGTAGAGAGGCCAGGAAGATTTTTGACAACTAAAGCACCAACGGGAAACAAGTGAAGATGTTTGTGCAAGTGCGAGCGCCTCCAGTTCAAGTGGAAGAAAGAGCTTATCCGTAATTAGTAGCCCAAGAAGATGATGAGAGATACGGCGAATTGAAATTCCGAATAGACAGGACTATTTTTGCGGCGTACGATAAAGCAGAATTGAGGAGAGCAAAGATATTGGTGATTGGGAGCTCGGACTTCGTGCATATCTCTAAACTCTTTTTGACCCGACGTAATAAGGTTGGCGGGACCTACTGAATTTGATGCAATCCACAATGGTAATCGGGGTTCAACGACAAACCAAATTGAACCCGATAACAATCGTGTTTGTCGGCATTATTGATCACCTGTGTAGCATAGGTTTCCTGATTAGACTCAGAGAGTCTACAACGGTGGAAGATGCGGTGTGGTCATCAATTGAAGAGATTCTGGAGTCTAGGGGCGAAATCATAGATTTGTCAAAAGGAGGCGGATTCCAGTTCATATTGTCTGCGGGATATGCACATCTCCCGGGTGGATTAAAATTTGTGTATGCAATAATAGCGCTGTTCTCAGAACTTCGAATTGATGTGATCATACCTGCCCCAAACCGCGAAGTTGAGGGGAAGAATCGGAGGCAATCCGGGTCAAAATTGTCTGCAGTATGGTCCGATATCTCAAATGCTAGGAGAGGATTTAAAGATCCTTGCTGCACAGCTGGTGTTGCATGAAGTATTGGGATTGCAACTGTCCATTTTCAGCAGACAGTTCAAAATGAAGTCGGGAATCAACGACAATCATCGAGTGATAGTGAGAATGCCTAAGGAAATGTGGTTCAGAGGAATGGAAAACAAAGAAGTTGGAGAAAAGAGGCAAAGCGCCAAAGAAACGAAAGCTCACTTGGAAGCTATGCTTTTGCGAACGAAGCCAGAGCCAAGCAAGTGGCTCTATTTTACTCCTCGAAAAGCAGCATTGGGCATGGACACTTTCAAGCGAGGCCCTGCGATGATCACGAAGAGTCACTCCTATCTAAGTGAAAGTGTTGAACTTAGCGGAAAATGCAGAAGAAAAATCGGTCGTAATCGTAGACAAGATCGGCTAAATAACACTAGAGGTATTCTGGACACAGAATGTGAGGGGAGAAGAAGGTTCAAGAGGACGGATAGCAAGTTAGAAGGGTTGGGAGCAAGATGGATTGCGTCCTTCCTGGCGAAAGTCTACTCGCCACTCTCTTGCTACCTGATAAGGGAGTTCCTCGAAGTAGTTACGGAATTTTCTATTGTAGCGATCGTGGGATTGTTCGTGACGTTTGAAGTAAAAAGATTTGTGAAAGGACGGTAGTAGTGCGCGCCGAAGGAACACAGAAAATCCGACTAGACGGACTCTTGAAAATAATTGTAATCACGCATGTGAATTTGGGAGGATTGTTATATTTAACCCGCTATCCCAAACATATGGGAAAAAACGTGAAGAAGTTCGACACGAAACGATCCACGGATCGACCTGAATTGCTCCACTGAGTTTGAGTCGACAATATATGGTCCAGCAATGGCAGTTGCGTTCCCTGATGTTAAATTTGAGCCAGATATGATAGCAGTAAACATCAATGATTCAATGAAGTGTCCGTGACTGAATGAGCGAAGTGAAAAGAGGGCTTTTCAAAGTGTTTCCAAAACTCTTGAAATCGAGGCCCTTCAACAAAACGATTGGCGAGATAACTAGAATTCCTTGTCTAATTGTCTCGTGCCAGAAATTGAGGAAAAAAATGAAGACTGGTGCTAGTTGGAAAGCTACCAGAAAAAATACCCGAATTCCTTTTAATTCTGTGCCAGTCGGTCATATCTAGAAGTTTGACCTTGAGGGACACGAATATACGTGATTTTGGAGTGAAGTTTTACTTTTTCAAAAATTCGAGTATGGCCTGTCATGCTCAATTTTCTCGCGACAACTGAAAAAATCAAATAAGAAATGAGAACGACCGAATTAACAATTGCGGGAAAGTTGTCAAACATATACAATGGGAAATTGCTATTCGCAATTTCCATCGTAGAAAACTAGAGTAGAGCTGTCCTATCTGATATAGGAGACAGAACAAATACGAGAGCAGAGCTAAAATCAACTGGACCAGTGTGAACCTTCAACGGAAAGGCGGAAAAGTGAAGTATCCCAATGGTCCAGATCCAAAACTATATTCTTGAGTTAAAACTTACTTCCTTTGATTGGAACTCATCGTTGGAAAACTTCTTGAGTTATATTTGATTATATTTATGCCAGAGTCTTTAATTAGTTTAATTATTTTGATGCTGCTATGTGAGTACCAAATTTAGTTTTCTCGAGTGTGTTTTATGATTGTTATGTTGAGATAAGGCGAGTTTTAGGTTGATCCATCTGAAATGGGTCAAAGTTCCACTGTCTAATAAAAAGTAACTTAACGGATTGTTCCGACCCTGTTTTTAACGGCGTTCGTGTATTTTGGGTATCTCGAGACCTAAGTATGGGAACGTTCTTATTTTCTAGAGTGGGGGGATATTTTGGTAGTAGTCTTTAAGCTGTAACGGGTTCTAGTCTCATGTCGCAAGCGAACCGAATTGGCTCCGACCGTTTTTGAGGTAGAAAAACACAAGAGATAGTCTACCTGACTCTTGAGCCAATGGTTATAGGGCCTATTTTTCTTAAGCCTCATATGTGACCGAAGTAGGCGACTGTTACATAGTGTTTGCATGGCGCTCCTGGGTGTTTTTACGACATCATGGCTACGGAGTCGAACCCACTTGACACAGCTCCGGGCTGCATGCCCATTCTAGAGTACCGGTGGTACGGTTCAGCGGGAACGTGTAAACCTTCCGGTTGTAACGTGATAGCTTTCTAGGAAATTTGAGAAAACTTCCTGGTACGCTCTCCGAACGAGGCCTAGCTAACCGAGTAAGGGGGGGGGGGGTAACTAGGGGGACAAAAACACGAGCAAAAAGACAAAAAGCGAAACAAAAACAAGAAAAAAGTATAGAAAAAGGAACAAAACCATAAAACAAAAAAGACAGTGACTTGGATACCAGATTAGTTGGATCAAACCTTTATATTAATTAAATAGTATACTCATACTGTTTTATAAGACCGATCGTTTCGATCAATCTAGCAATCTAAACCAGTGACTTCAATAAGGTGCCCAAGTGGGGGGCGTTGTTAAGGGTTTTCAGATAGCTTGCAACCTAGCCGGACCTCTAGGAGACTTGACTGGAAGAGATGACCAGCCGAGTGGGAAAGTGGTTCACAAGGACAGAACCGGACCACTAGGAGACTTGACTGGAAGAAGTGACCAGCCGAGTGGGAAAGTGGTTCACAAGGACTGAGCTGAACCGCTAGGAAACTTGACTGGAAGAGGTGACCAGACAAGTGGGAAGGTGGTGCTGGTGTCAAGTGCAGTGCACGTCAAGAGTACAACTAGCACGGGATCGCTACAACAAGAAGAGGACGCACAGGGGTGTTCTCAAGTTGGGCAAACGGGTATCGTTAAAATCCACACTACATTATAGGAAATAAGTGTAAAATTGGATAAGCGGAGCCCCATTGTTTTGAGGAAGTTTTTACACAAGCAGGCCTGGAAACAGGTCTACGGTTTTCTCTCGAGAGGTTTAGCACTCGGCGCTAAAGGGATTTTTCGGCTTAAGAGGGAGGCTAAAGAGGGGGAGGTTAGAAGGGGGGCTGGTTAGGTTAGAGGTTGGTGGTTGTAAATTGTAAAAAGGGGGGACACATTAGAGTAACTATTTGTTCGGCATCGTCGATTTAGTTACATTAGATACTTACACGCGTTGATTATAAGAAGCAGATATCCAAATTTAACATCGAGTTAAGATAGGTACCCTGATAGGATCGGTAGGGGGGAACGGATATAGACAGTTTTTGTGATACCCCATAAGATCGCTAGCAGGGGCAGGAAAACGCGTGGCAATCGGGTACCAGACATTTTTTCGGACAAAGATTGACATCTGTCAGCTTTGAATTTTAGGTGGGTTCATCTCTCTGTTTTTGTAATTTTTCCTGTTTAAGTTTATACGTTTTGTTGAAAATTTGTTGTTGGTATTTGAACGAACAGGTAATCACAAGATACCTGCGAAGAAGTTGGGCTTTCAAATAGCCTGAAACAACGAGAGGGACATAAATACAGGGGGGTCAGTATTTGGATTTTGGCCATTAAGATAGGGATTTTTGGGAAAATTTTTACTAGAGCTCAAGTGGTGGTACACGGTACAGCAGTTCAAGAGTCCCCACAACGAAGAAGAAGAGATCCTACTATCCAGACACTTAGTGACAAGTCTTGGGACAGTACCGAAGAAGTCTTGGGACATTGCAGTCTGGGGACGGTCTTGGAGCAGTGCAGTCTTGGGACAGTCTTGGGACAGTGCAGTCTTGGGACAGTCTGGGGATGGTGCAGTCTTGGGACAGTCTTGGACCAGAGCAGTCTTGGTACGACACAGTCTTGGGACATTGGTCTTGGGACAGTAGTCTTGAGACAGTAGTCTTGGGACAGTGGTCTTGCGACAGTGGTCTTGGGACAGTGGTCTTGGGACAGTGGTCTTGGGACACTGGTCTTGGGACAGTGGTCTTGGGACAGTGGTCTTGGGACAGTGGTCTTGGGACACTGGTCTTGGGACAGTAGTCTTGGGACAGTAGTCTTGGGACAAGTAGTCTTGGGACAGTGGTCTTGGGACAGTGGTCTTGGGACACTGGTCTTGGGACAGTAGTCTTGGGACAGTAGTCTTGGGACAGTAGTCTTGGGACAGTAGTCTTAGGGCAAGGGTATTGGGACATTTGTCTTGGGACACTAACAAGAAGCACTGGGACAGTACTGAATAGTCTTGAGACAGTAGAGAGGAAGTCTTGGAACAGTATAAGGAAGGGGGGTGACGGTGGTACGGTTCAGCGGGAACGTGTAAACCTTCCGGTTGTAACGTGATAGCTTTCTAGGAAATTTGAGAAAACTTCCTGGTACGCTCTCCGAACGAGGCCTAGCTAACCGAGTAAGGGGGGGGGTAACTAGGGGGACAAAAACACGAGCAAAAAGACAAAAAGCGAAACAAAAACAAGAAAAAAGTATAGAAAAAGGAACAAAAACCATAAAACAAAAAAGACTGTGACTTGGATACCAGATTAGTTGGATCAAACCTTTATATTAATTAAATAGTATACTCATACTGTTTTATAAGACCGATCGTTTCGATCAATCTAGCAATCTAAACCAGTGACTTCAATAAGGTGCCCAAGTGGGGGGCGTTGTTAAGGGTTTTCAGATAGCTTGCAACCTAGCCGGACCTCTAGGAGACTTGACTGGAAGAGGTGACCAGCCGAGTGGGAAAGTGGTTTACAAGGACAGAACCGGACCACTAGGAGACTTGACTGGAAGAAGTGACCAGCCGAGTGGGAAAGTGGTTCACAAGGACTGAGCTGAACCGCTAGGAAACTTGACTGGAAGAGGTGACCAGACAAGTGGGAAGGTGGTGCTGGTGTCAAGTGCAGTGCACGTCAAGAGTACAACTAGCACGGGATCGCTACAACAAGAAGAGGACGCACAGGGGTGTTCTCAAGTTGGGCAAACGGGTATCGTTAAAATCCACACTACATTATAGGAAATAAGTGTAAAATTGGATAAGCGGAGCCCCATTGTTTTGAGGAAGTTTTTACACAAGCAGGCCTGGAAACAGGTCTACGGTTTTCTCTCGAGAGGTTTAGCACTCGGCGCTAAAGGGATTTTTCGGCTTAAGAGGGAGGCTAAAGAGGGGGAGGTTAGAAGGGGGGCTGGTTAGGTTAGAGGTTGGTGGTTGTAAATTGTAAAAAGGGGGGACACATTAGAGTAACTATTTGTTCGGCATCGTCGATTTAGTTACATTAGATACTTACACGCGTTGGTTATAAGAAGCGGATATCCAAATTTAACATCGAGTTAAGATAGGTACCCTGGTAGGATCGGTAGGGGGGAACGGACATAGACAGTTTTTGTGATACCCCATAAGATCGCTAGCAGGGGGAGGAAAACGCGTGGCAATCGGGTACCAGACATTTTTTCGGACAAAGATTGACATCTGTCAGCTTTGAATTTTAGGTGGGTTCATCTCTCTGTTTTTGCAATTTTTCCTGTTTAAGTTTATACGTTTTGGTGAAAATTTGTTGTTGGTATTTGAACGAACAGGTAATCACAAGATACCTGCGAAGAAGTTGGGCTTTCAAATAGCCTGAAACAACGAGAGGGACATAAATACAGGGGGGTCAGTATTTGGATTTTGGCCATTAAGATAGGGATTTTTGGGAAAAATTTTTACTAGAGCTCAAGTGGTGGTACACGGTACAGCAGTTCAAGAGTCCCCACAACGAAGAAGAAGAGATCCTACTATCCAGACACTTAGTGACAAGTCTTGGGACAGTACTGAAGAAGTCTCGGGACATTGCAGTCTGGGGACGGTCTTGGAGCAGTGCAGTCTTGGGACAGTCTTGGGACAGTCTGGGGATGGTGCAGTCTTGGGACAGTCTTGGACCAGAGCAGTCTTGGTACGACACAGTCTTGGGACACTGGTCTTGGGACAGTAGTCTTGGGACAGAAGTCTTGGGACAGTGGTCTTGCGACAGTGGTCTTGGGACAGTGGTCTTGGGACACTGGTCTTGGGACAGTGGTCTTGGGACAGTGGTCTTGGGACAGTGGTCTTGGGACACTGGTCTTGGGACAGTAGTCTTGGGACAGTAGTCTTGGGACAGTAGTCTTGGGACAAGTAGTCTTGGGACAGTGGTCTTGGGACAGTGGTCTTGGGACACTGGTCTTGGGACAGTAGTCTTGGGACAGTAGTCTTGGGACAGTAGTCTTGGGACAGTAGTCTTAGGGCAAGGGTATTGGGACATTTGTCTTGGGACACTAACAAGAAGCACTGGGACAGTACTGAATAGTCTTGAGACAGTAGAGAGGAAGTCTTGGAACAGTATAAGGAAGGGGGGTGACGGTACTAAAGAGTACTAGGACAGGTTGAAGTAACCAATCGCAAAGTTAAATTTTCTAACCAGTCCTAAAGATCCGGTACTGTGGGGATCAAGAACATACAGAGTTTTCAAAAAGCTTAGGAAACGTTGTTTTTATTCAATTGTAAATTTCTTTTTATTAAATTTGTCCGAAGAGATTTTAACCTTAGAGTAGAATTTTTTATATAGTAATACTGTAAATAGGAACAATTGTAAATAAAAATGATGAGGCGGAGCAGGGTACCGGTGGCTGAAAAAAATCTACTGAAGCAAAGACAAAATATAACTCGTCGCTACGTAAAACGAAATCAATGGGCACAAAGATAACAAAGAAGAACTTTTCAGTTAACATGGTCAACACGAGGAGTAATACAGAGAATAGGGCAAAAGAGGGCACGGAAGGGAAACAAGCAGAACCCGCCATCGAGATTGAACTAGAAACACCGGACCAGAGTGTGGATGAGGTGGAAAAGAAGACGATAGAGTCAACACCGATGCCGAATGCGGAAGAACCTAATCCAAAGTCCATGGAGTTCTCACCGATAGACAATGTGGAGGACACAACAGGCAACACGCCAGAAACGGTGAAGGACGAGTCTCAAGCAAAAAGAACGTCTTTTACTGAAAGATTGGCGATAATGGTCGGAATGAAGTCGAGAGACGCAGCAGTGGAAGAAACGAAAGCCGAGAAAGGCAAAACATTCGGAAAAGTTTCCACGAGAACGACAGACACCGACCAAAACGAAGACCAGATCAGACAGGGAACAGCAACCAACAACAGGACAACAACTGACCATGGAACAACTACTCTTGAGATAGGCAATTTGATGGCAAAGCTAGATCAGATAGACAAGAAACTGAAGCAAAGCGAAGATGATAGAGATGTGATAAGGAAAGAAATAAGAAACAACAAACATGAGTACCTGGACAGCTACTTCAATCTAGCAAGAGCGACAGAGGAAAGGCTTCAGCAGATGTCGGACAAGGTAGATACCACTGATGAAGAGCAAGACAAGAACATCAGAAAAGACATGCAAGAAATGAAGCAACGATATGACGCAGTGAATAGCCAGTTGGGGAGTTTGGAAACGAGAATGGATACGATGAGTAGGGACCAGGCTGAGAGTTCAAGTGCAATACAGACTAAGTTAGACGCCATCTTGCGGAACTCAACGTCACAAGACAGGCCAGCAGCGGAGCGAACGCAAGGCAATAGAGTTGATTTCGTGGAACCACAACGGAACAAACGGCAGTCAACACCGTTACCATTACCCCGGGATGCTGCGAGTACAGCACCAATGCGGGCCAAAGCGATTATGAAGAGTGGAACAGCAAACACAACGAGTGGTCCAGGGGACTCCACGACTCACAACAACGTGTGACCGGATGTCATGACATGGGCAAGCACCTGGGAAATGATGAACAGGACACTAGAAGCCTTCGCCACAAGGAACACCGACTCGAATGACAGAGGAAGCAACAAATCCAGGAAAACTTTCAAAAAACCGAAAGAATTCAAGGATGATTCAGATGGATGCATTGACACTTGTGTAGAAGTCATGAGGTTGCACTTGGAACAAGACAACTTGAACGATGAGAGGCACGCATGCACAGCGATACTCAGCAACTTCGACGGCACGGCATTGAAATGCGTGGTTGCGAAGAAGGAAGAGGAACGCGACACAGCGGATAAAATCTTCGAGATATTGTTAAATCGATTCGGGTCAGGAATGAAGGGTCATCAAGCGATGATGCGATTTGAAAAGAGAAGGCAAAGGGACGATGAATCGATAGACAGGTTCCTAGATGATCTTGAGAGCTTGAGACGAAGGAGTGACCCGTAAGAATCCACCAATAGAAGGAACTTTAGCATTGCCTCAAAGTTCATTGACGGGGTAAAGAGTGATGACTTGAGAACAATGTTAGCAACATACTATACATTGTCGAAAGACAGTGCACCGACTCCAGAAGAGATGAGACAGAAGTCAAGAGAGTACATGCTAATGAAACCCGAGAAATACTCGTATTCAGATAACAGGAATACGCAAGGGTGGAATCAACCACAAAGGTCGTCATGGTACAAGCCCAGAGATGACATGGACAAACGTAGATCATGCGCGAACTGCGGGTCAGCTGATCATCACGTGGCGGATTGCACAACATACAAGCAGGGCATGAAGAGTTTGTGATATGCACCCGATGAGGAAGATATGAGCCAGATGGAAGAACACGAGTTCTATAGTGGCTTGATCATCAAAATAGGTGCAAGATGCTTCTTCTGCAACCAAGAGGGGCACTTCAGGATGGACTGTCCGTTGTTCTGGGAGGCAGTCAAGAACCAGAGTCACCCCAAACACAGTTGGCGTTAGCAGCGGTACAGAACCAATGAAATAGACAAGGTGAATTTGAAACGAAAAACTTAGAAACACCAAGTGCGGAACTGCCAACGAAAACAGTGAAAGCTGTAACGCAAGTTAGTAGTGCAATAGAGGCCACGGCCAGGAGCGCCCTTGAGATAAATTATGAGAAGGCGGCGGCGAAAGCTATCAATAAAGCGAAACAGGACCTGGCGGCGAAAGAAATAGAACAACGACTAAAGCAAGAGATCGAAAGACAGAAAATGAACGAGGCATTAGGTTGCTCGCAGTCAATACCAGAGGCTGTAGCGGGGTCGACAAAAAGTGGAAACTGCAACACTGTAAAAATGGTCACGGGGAAGCCATTCGGTATAACAAAGATCGGGGCAAGAATAATGTCAATAATCACCGTGGGCGGCCATGAGGTAACGAGAAACTTGAGCGAAACAAGTGACCAGACAATAATGCACATTGATGTGTACGCAGATTACTTGATTGGTATAAGCCCACAAACGACTTCTAGAGCATTGAGGGCACTACTCACAAGAGGGGGTAGCAAGTCAGTCCGGGTTGATAACAGATACGCAGAAGCTTATGGTCCGCATGAGGTGATGCTAAATATAGATGGGATCAACATCTATACGAAAACAATGATAACATGTGATGAAGATCTAATAGGGCAAATCTACGTAGGAAAAGAAGAGTTGAAAGTGAGATCGATTGGACACTGCGCCATGCTTGAGGAAGATGCAATGCACATCGGGACAGAGGCGGATGTATCAGCACATGTGCTCGACATAAGTTGCAAGAAGACTCAGTTACGTGGGTTACTTGATACAGGGGCGGTCTTGAGTGTCATACCAGACGAGACTTGGGAACGAATGGTCTTCAACAAAAATGATTTGATAGACTCGAGAATACGGTTGTCAGCTGCAAACAAAGGGGCGCTGCGGGTGCTGGGCAGAACGCCGATAATAGCCCTAAATCTGGGGGAACGCAACCTGTGGATGAGCTTTCTTGTGGTAGAAAACCTAGATGAGTCTGACCAATTCATTTTAGGCAGAGACTTCATCAGGAACTTTGATGTAACGATTGATCTAAACAACGCAATGTTCAGGATACGGAACCCGGATAGGAGGTACGCAATTAAACCGGTAAATTTAATAATGGCAAATGAGAACAAAGCACCGGTATTCTTGAGTAGGAGGGTGAGGCTAAAGGCGAACGAAGCGGCGATCGTAAGCTTACGAATGAAAAATTACAATGAACTAAGTGACAACAAGCAGGTATGCATAGTCCCAAATCCAAATAGTCAAAGTGCTGCTGTTTTAGGAAGATCCTTCTCGATAACGAAGAGCGGTCTCTGCGTCACTGTCTTGTTGAATACTCTTGACATACCAATCACGATACAGAGGAGGAGGAAGCTGGGATATGCTTTACCCGTAAAAACTCGATATGAAATGACTGAAAACCAAAAATAATATGAAATTGTTGATTGTCCCAATCATAGGGACAAAATTTGTATCTTGAGACGATTGAAGAAAATAAAAGATTCATCAGGTCTTGTGAAGTCACTTAAGTCAGAGACAGACGATGGTCTATCGAGCTGTTCGAATTTTCCGGAACGGCCCACACTAGATGAGATGCAGAGTGATAAACCGGTCCTACCGGAAATTGAACATTTAAGAGGCAAGATAACGGGCGAACAGCTCGAAGCCATCAAGGACGTATTAGAACGGAACGAGGAAGTTTTTTCGAGACATAAGGCAGACATCGGGTGTTGTAATTTTGTTGAGCATGAAATAGAACTTGAGGAGAACGCAATACCGCACAGGGAGGGGGCGAGGCGCATGACTTTACATAAATCGGATGCGTGTAGAAAAGAGATCGAAACGCTACTAGAGTATGATATGATAGAACCATCCAAATCACCATGGGCGTGTGGAGTAGTGATGGTCAAATAGAAAGGCGACCAATTGAGGTTTTATTGCGAACTTCTATACCTGAACTCCGTCACGGTGAAGGATGCCTATCCCATACCTAGGATTGATGAGAGCCTCTCGAAGTTAGGTGATGCAAAGTTTTTTACGACTCTTGATTCAGGTTCGGCCTTCTGGCAGGTACCACTCAGGAAGCAGGACAGGGACAAGACAGGGTTTGCCTGCGAGTTGAGTCTGTTTCAATAGAAACGGATGCCGTTTGGTCTTTGCAATGCTACCGCCACATTTCAGCGGTTGATGGCACACGCGCTGATAGGTGTGACGAAGAAGTACGGCAATCTGGTAATGTGCTATGTGGATGACGTAGTAATAGCGACAACCACACTGGAAGACCACATTGAGAGACTTGACGAGGTGTTTGCGTGTATGAAGAGGTCGGGGCTAAAGTGTAAACCATCAAAGTGCGAGATACTCAAGGATTCGATAAAATACTTGGGCAGGATGGTGGACAGACACGGCATCAGACCAGATCCAGACGCAGTAGAGGCAGTTCTAACTTGAAAATCGCCAAAAACGGAACACCAATTGATGAGCTTCCTGGGTTTTGCGAATTACTACAGAGAATTCATCAAAGGCTATGCAGACAAGGTATACCCGATGCAACAGTTAATGAGACACAAGGGCAAGAATTTCACGTGGAACAACGCAGCAGAAGAGTCATTCCAGAGAATAAAGAAAGAGTTGTGCGAGGCACCAGTACTAGGGATGCCAACAGAGAAAGGGATGTACGTGCTGGACACGGATGCGTCCGTAGTGGCGATTTCTGGAGTTCTCCATCAGGAACAAGAATGGAACGGGAAAACAGTCTTGAGGCCAATAGCGTACGGGAGCAAATTCTTAAGTGACACGAAAAGGAAGTACGGGGCACCGAAAGCAGAGATGTTCGCGGTGGTTACCTTTGTCGAGAAGAATAGAGCATACCTAGGCAGCGAGCCATTCAAGCTGCGAGTCGACAACAGGGCACTAAGCTGGCTGAAAACATACTCAATGGACCAAAGTTACGGAGTTCTACGAGAGACAAGAAATGAGGGAGGCAGATAGACCTGAGATCAAGGAGGGCTTCTCCTTCATGGATAAGGAAACGTACGACAGTCTTCCACTCACGAGATGTTTGGACAAATCAGGCAAACCAATAGAAGATCACTCCGAAATACCAAAAGAACCTCCGGAGAAAACAATCTTGAAAAAGAACCGAGGGAAGCCGATAGGGATAATACTCAAGTCAAAGATTTTGAGGGAGACGCTCAAGGCAAAAGGCTATGATCTCAACCAGTTAGACACGGGAGAGGCACAGATAGACGATGACTTAATGAGGTTACTCGAGAAACTAGCAGATGATAAACCCGTAATCCAAGAAAAGGGTAAGCAGGAACCGGAGGTCACAATACTGCGAAAGAGCGAGATAGTTAGTGATGAAAACACCTCGAAGGTGACTAACCCTGATGGGAAAGAAGTCATGCAGTCACTGGTTGAAAAAATCCCTGACGACATACTTGAACAGACTCGGGTTAGGAAAAAGAAAGTGGCGTTCAAGAAAGAGGCTGAATACCTGGGACTAGGTCAAGAGTCCGGGGAGTGGTCCACGTCCACGGAGGAAGAAGATACTGAAGAAGGAAATTTGTCCGGGGAGTGTGAAATATGGGATGAGGACTCGGATGAGAACAGTGACAATCAGGATAGTCTTTGCATGATATAGGCAGAAGAGAAGATTAAACACCGCGACAGGGAATTACAAACAGATCCGTCCTCAGGAACGTACAACTTGAACGTACAAGAAGTACGAGGAGGCGAAGAACTTGAAAGAATTGCAGTTTCGAGGAAACCATTCAGGGAACTATCATGCAACTCAAATGTCAGAACAAATCTGGTGCCAGAAGATGATATGAAGATCGTGATGAGGATAATATGCGTGAAGCTGAACGACGACATCCACAACCCTGGGGAATTGAATGGACAGATCATGGCACTAAAGGAACATGTCAAGAAGAGATATAGGCTGTCGGACCTGATAAGAGCCCAAAACAATGACAAGATGACAAGTAACCTCTCCAAATGGATCCGAACGGGGTCCAAGGAGAAAGGAGAACTTGAAGAAGACAGCTACAAGATCCTGAGCCAGTTCTACAAAGAAAGGAAAGATTTACTCTATCACATAGCTGACGGGGTGGTAGCATGCAAGAGAAAAGATGAGGAGAAGATATTACACAAGCACAACCTCATCATATTACCACAATTGTATCAGACAGAGGTGCTGTTTAGATCGCACGATCAAATGGGGCACCAGGGGATAGACAAGGTGCAACAAATAATACTTCACAGGTTCGATTGGCCAGGATTGAGGAAAGCTTGCGAGAGATGGGTGAATGCATGCCTGGCATGCCTGCAAGTGAAATACCCAAGGAAGATGAATTTCCCACTCAAGTCGGCGGAAAGCTCAGAATTTAATGAAGTGGTTTCTGATAGACCATCAAAAGATCTGCACGACGGAGTCGGGGTATAACCAGATACTGGTTATAATAGACCACTTCACAAAACTGGCAGAAGCGGTGCCGTGCCAAACAGCCTCGGCAGAGGAGACTTGTGACCACCTGATAACCCATTGGATATCGAGGTATGGTTGTCCAATGACTTTTCAGTCAGACAACGGCAAGGCCTTTGTGGTGGATTTGATTAAAGAATTAATGAAGGGGTCACACATTTCTCAAGCACACTCAACGACTTACCATCCTCAGACCAACAGGCTGGTAGAGAGACAGAATAGAACGTTGGTGAATATGCTGAGGGTATACTGCTCAAGGTACATGACAGACTGGGATAAATATCTGCCGCAAGTCGTAGGGGCGTATAGCAGTACTTAACACTCAACAACGGGCATCAGTCCTTTCATGATGTTGACAGGCAGAGAGAGAGCAATGCCCCTGACACTCTTTTACCCGGAATATGAAGAGAAGAGGACGTCGCCTCAAGCTTACGTGAAAGAAGCGATCAGGAGACAGCAGGAACTAAACGAGCTATGCAGGAGGAACACTGCGCAAGCACAAATGAGACAGCGCAAGAAATATGATGAAAGGATGTTACAGGCAAAGCCATATGAGGTGGACCAGTACGTGTGGGTTTTCCAGAATGTCATACCGCCCAAAGGGACAAAGAAAATACTCAAGAAATGGAGAGGACCATTCATGGTAACGGAAGTACATCAACAAGGACGGTTCTACCGCTTGAGTACTGCGCGAGCAGCACATTATGATAATCTGAAGCCTCATGTCCCATCCCCAGAGGACTGGTGTATACCAAAGGACATGGAAGGACTCGAGTACCTACTGGTGGAGCCAGCATGTGAAGTGAACGAAAAAGGCATCAGAGAGAAGAATGATGGCAATGAAAACTTGAGTTTGGATGACAATGAAAAAATAGAAGCGGACTCTGAAGCGGAATCTTTTGTGGAAGAAGACTGGAACGATCCGGAGCAAGGTGAGGTGCCGAAGTGGACAGAACCAGACTTATCAATACCAGCGGGGACAAGGAGTGGCAATCGCAAACGGACAGGCATGAGGTACAACAGGTACGGAGACGATTTCCTGATCGATAAGATACAGCCCGATGACCTAAGCAAAGAGCTACTAAGTGTGGGCGAACTAGCAGCTGATGACGAATGGCAAATCATCAATGATAATTAAGACTACTCACAGGAAGACCACTCGACACCAGAGCGGGAGACGGATTTGGAACAGAGCGAGATAGAGAGGAGGGAGAATACGAACTTGAGGATATTAGAATGGATGCGCGATGTCAAGAACGGAGGCGACGAAGGACAATGCATACAACAAGTTGACGTATCAGCGGGAAAGCACATGAAAACGGAAAATCACCTCTTCGGTTGGACAGCAACAGACAGGCCGCTAGAGATTCCACCAGACAATATGAACCCAGCACCATCGACGGGGACGTCGATATATATTTTTGTCCGTGGAGTGGGGGTAGGACTTACCCACACCGAAAATTTGATGATAAAGAAACTCAGGGAAGTGAGAGAAACGAGCCGACTGGAACTAGATGGGGAGCCCCTGTCGATGGGAAAAACCCACTCGAGCATTGACATCTATTCATATAAGTGTGCTGCCGGGCTGAAGACGCTGCTAGTGCAGTACCTCCTGATGCAGAATCGACACCTGACTGGTGAGTAGAAGAATCCAAAGACGCGAGATGAATGGAGGAAAGTGAATGCGGGTATGCCTCTCTTGACATACCTGTGCCTGGTAATGAGATCGGACCCCATGGGGATAATCCGGGGGCTGGAGGAGGTCGTAACCTGCATTTATGGACATCCGCGTTTCCAGACCCTCTGGTGACAACTTATCGCTACTCAGTGACCCACTTGAGCCTCATAAGTATACTGGATGGGACGATACTCAATTGGTGTCAGCAAGAGGTGCTGAGGGCACAAATGAGCAACACGGTGCTCTTCGGAAAAACGAAGGATGCAGAGTTGATGGTGTACAGTTTCCGAGGACAACTGCAGTGTAGGATGGGAGGTAAACGCGAAGGCCCCATCGAAACTTACGCCAAGTTCTGGAACCTAAATCCCCTGACGGCGAGTGGACAAGAGGTCTTGAGAGTTCCCGCATGGAAGAAGAGCTTCGAGTTGGTGAAGAGGGAGCTAGAGGCAATACTGGAGAAGGAAGTCCTACCAACAAGCATTCCAGAGTTCCCAACAGTGAGGAGAATGACCCTGGGAATGAACAGTTCCCTGGTTGTCCCGTCCCTGTTCGCGAGAGCAGCGGCTGAGGAGCAACAGAGGGAATTCACCGATGGCTGGGATCCACTATTCATCGGCTACACTGCAGCAGTCTTTTTTCACACTAGCGATATAAAAATAAACTCATGGACGACTGAAGCAAACAAGATGAGAGGCTCGATGTCCCCGAAATTCGAGGTGCGAGAAGTCTTGAGAACACTTGAGCGGGCGGGTCTGGAGAACATGTTGCCGGTGTGGGATGATGGCAGGATGATCGTGGAGGAAGGACACATTGCACTAAAGGACGAGATGAAGTTTGCCACGAGAAGATACCGGGCACCTTACGGACTGGAGCAAGTGGAGATGAGACAGGAGGGGAAGGCGCTGGACGCAGCAGGCCCATTGTATGTGGCTCTGACAGAGTACAAGAAACCGGGTCCGACGACACCATCACCCCTCTCGGTGGGCACGCCTGAGGATAAAAGGAGCGGCCCTGTAGAAGATCGATTCAGGAGAATTCTTGAGAGAAGAAGAGTAGAATCAGGGCAGGAAAGCATGGACGAGACTCTCAGCGAGGCAGGAGGGGATATGGAAGTGGGAAACACGCCGGAGTCAAAACCATCAGAGGAGGAATTCACCACTCAAGAACTGTTGAAAGATCTGAGCGGAGAAAATTGGGCAGACACTGCTACGCCACCTCTGACCTCATCTCCCCGCAAGAATCTAGAATTACCACTGACGAGCGAGACTCCTAATATGGGAATGATATTCCTGAGCGCAGAAGGAAGGGAGAAGAACACCTTCGAGGGAAACAGGGATGTGTTCCTAGGCACTCTGGATGAGGACGCTTGACGAGAATTCTTGAGCGATTTCAATCAAGAAGTGAATAGCGAGATCACAATGGATGATTTCAAGGAAGAGCTGTGGGACACGGTGGCGAAGTTCGAAGAGCCTGTCCTGATGGGGACAGGTCTGGAGGAGAAAGCTAGAGGAGAACTGCTGAGCAAGATGGTCGAGTTGAGAAAGACATCACGGAAGACCAAAGAGGACGAATGTAAAGACAGCTCTACTCTGACACTAAAAACTGTCAATAAAATAATTGAAGGTGTAAGGGGGGATAAGGTCGAAACTAGTAATATAATTAAAAGTACTAATATCCTTAAGGCTCGAGCAGGGGGAGGCAAGAGTTGGAAGGGTTGGATGGAGACAAAGAAGTCGAATCAGTGATGATAACGGCAACGCCCCCAAGTAAAGACGTGAGGTCTCGCAAGAGGAAGAGAGAGGTGGAGGGATTGGGTAGTCCTTCGGCGGATGCGGTCTCGGAGAAAAACTTGAGAGAGACGGCCCCCATGGTTCTGGCACGATGGAAGACAGCAGCCTACAAGAGTAGCTACGAACCAAGGAAACTGCTCGAGGTAGAAAGGGAGATGGAGATCCCCACCAGCTCGACAACGGAAGAAGACTTCAAGCCTCAGAGGACAAAAATGAAACGAGGTTCGACGAGCGGGCAGACATGTGAAGTGGACGTCGGCAAAGAATGGGTCTCAAATGAACATCAGGCCGCTGGGAAGCAAGTGACTAGGCACTCTGGATGAGGACGCTTGGCGAGAATTCTTGAGCGATTTCAATCAAGAAGTGAATAGCGAGATCACAATGGATGATTTCAAGGAAGAGCTGTGGGACACGTTGGCGAAGTTCGGAGAGCCTGTCCTGATGGGGACAGGTCTGGAGGAGAAAGCTAGAGGAGAACTGCTGAGCAAGATGGTCGAGTTGAGAAAGACATCACGGAAGACCAAAGAGGACGAATGTAAAGACAGCTCTACTCTGACACTAAAAACTGTCAATAAAATAATTGAAGGTGTAAGGGGGGATAAGGTCGAAACTAGTATTATAATTAAAAGTACTAATATCCTTAAGGCTCGAGCAGGGGGAGGCAAGAGTTGGAAGGGTTGGATGGAGACAAAGAAGTCGAATCAGTGATGATAACGGCAACGCCCCCAAGTAAAGACGTGAGGTCTCGCAAGAGGAAGAGAGAGGTGGAGGGATTGGGTAGTCCTTCGGCGGATGCGGTCTCGGAGAAAAACTTGAGAGAGAGGGCCCCCATGGTTCTGGCACGATGGAAGACAGCAGCCTACAAGAGTAGATACGAACCAAGGAAACTGCTCGAGGTAGAAAGGGAGATGGAGATCCCCACCAGCTCGACAACGGAAGAAGACTTCAAGCCTCAGAGGACAAAAATGAAACGAGGTTCGACGAGCGGGCAGACATGGGAAGTGGACGTCGGCAAAGAATGGGTCTCAAATGAACATCAGGCCACTGTGAAGGAAGTGACTAGCGATCCTCTTGAGACGAATAAAACGAGGAACACCTCCCGACCGTGGTGGGTGGCCCTGGAAACATTGAAAGAATTGGAAGTTTGCCTAAAGAAGCTCGACAGTGGAGTGTCACGCAAACGACGCAACTGGGCTACCCAGCAGAGGGCTGATATCAACAAATTGGAATTGGGGAGCCAACTGAAGAGAACTTGGCAGAACTTGTTGAGGAATCATTTTGAAGAAGCGATGAGAACATCCTCATCGGCATCGCCGTTGATGGCGAATCCCTTCATTAGAACCGCAGGACAACTGATGTTCGCGTGGAGCCTGGTGGGAATAGAGTTAGAGACACTGACGTCGTATGATAAGTTGAAATTGGGAGGCAAGAATCTAGAGTTGTATCAAGTGCTGATGCAACATGTTGCCAGGGATAACTCAGGCTTGAGTCTGGCAAGGAGGAAAGATGCTACCTGTTTCTTAAGGTAGATAATGTCGATGATGACTGATAGTACCATCCTAGCAGGTCACCAAAGAGCAATCGGAAGCAAGACGGTGGAAAGGAGAGTCTCAGCAGTCATCTTGAACGTATACCAGAGTACTGGGATAGAAAAGGAGGATGGTTCCAGGCAGTCTCTAGAGAGCCACAGGAAGTTAGATGAGGTACGGAGATTTTACAACAAAAAATTCGAGGAGAAACTCGACGTGCACCGTAACTTGGCCTCGTCAGGAGAGTACTTGAAACCCAATAAAAAGGGAGAGTACCAGTATGTGTCTGGAGTGATGGGGATGGCATACAACCCTTTCCTGGACTCGGAAGCCGGAGGCGCTCACAGGAATTATGAGGTGGCGGAGCTGCTAAAGTTCTGGACAGAGAAGATAGTGAAGATAGACACTGTAGAGAGAGAGAGAGAGACCTAGATTAGGTTTGATGCTCGAGAAGGCACCAGAAGTAATAAGTGTGTCGTGCTCAAGTAAAAGAGTCGAACTGAAGATGGGTAACGGAATTGGCATGTTGGTCACGAATCTGGGAGTGGTGTGGAAATTGTTGAGGCCCTCCTGGTGTCCACATCTCCATGCGAGCCTGATCGAGGAAGTCACGGAGCGAGTGAGATTAGCACCAGCAGAGGATGAAGATCTGGCGACATTGAGTATAGTGCATAGACTGATCCTGCCTCAGGTGAAGGAGTCAAGTGAAGTGACGAGTAGACCAGGGTCGGTGAAGAAAATGGAGCCGGGCAGTTGTCTTGATTCGACGTGTGGAAATGGCGAGCACACCTGTTATGGACGGTCATGCGTCAGGATACAGTCCTTCCAGAAAGAAGACCTAGTCACCTGGTTTGAAGACATTGCCGAAAGGGAGAAGAGTGAAATACAGATCGTGGCTGAGTGTTACGCGAGTACCACGGTGAACCTAGCAACAGCTCTGGGATTCTTCTCAAGAATGTGCAGTCTCCAGTCAATGGAGAGGCTAGAGTCAGAACACCACTTGGTGACCGCGTTGAGTGTGGAGTCGTGGCCCGGGGTGCTGCAAGTAACCCAGAAACACATCAAGAGCTGGAAGGTTGGACTTGAAGCTGAAATGGGATTTCCCATGAGCGAAGCCTATAGTCTGCCTCTAAATGCGAAGTCCTTAGTAGGGTCAGTGATGGCCAACCTATGTGGTAGCCACTATCCATTGCACATGGCGATGGTGGAGGTATCCAACCAAAGGGTACTAATAGACCAGGCCTTCTCAGTGCCCAAATGCGTAAGACTGGCTCGGATGTCGCATCACTCACACAAGTTGTTGAGGAAAATCCAAGGGACAGTGCCGAAAGAACAGAGGGACGACTTGAGTGAAATCTGGGGGGAAGAACTTCTGGGTTTGGAAGGTGAAAACACAAGTGACCACGAGAGACAAAACGTGATCGGGAAACCTATGATTGGTGCTCCAAACCTGGAAGAGATCGACGCGATACACGAGAAAATGATGGAACTTGAGCCTCTCTTAGAAGCCTCGGGAGAACGCAATCTTAGGAGCATCGAACTCACAAATGGGAATTGTCCATGCCACTGTCTGGCACAAACAGTGTGGTACCCGGATCACGCGAATCTCTGCCTGATCTGGGATGTGGAGGAAATCAGGTCGTTGGGACTGCCCGATCATCAGTAAAAGGTGACCATCTTGGTGGTGAGCACGATGCTGGCCCTACGATGGATTGAAGAAAATGTAGCAAGGTATCGGGAATCGAAGACGCCGACGGCAGAGTCGATTTACGCGATAGATTACAGCAGGAGAATTGAGCTGTTTGAGACCGCATGCAAGGTGTTCGCCATACCAATGGAAGTCAGACACGTATGGTGTCGCTTAAGGTTCTTTCCCTGGTTTCGAGCGACGTTAACGTCCTGGTTATACATGGTAACGAAGGATCATATGAGGAAGTATCAAAAGGAAAATCGACTGTTCCAGGCCAAAATAGGACCGTAGGCCTTCAAGAGACCTCTGCTGACCCATCGAAATGCGATCACGACGGGGTGGAAAAGAGTTGACAGAGTATCCAGAAACAACACCAGAGCGAGGGAGTCGATACTAGAGGAAGACCTGGCGAAGAATGTGAGCCTGAGTCTTCACAATTCCTTCTGTTTGAACCGAGAGTCGACGGTGAAGAGTTTACCCAATCAAGCGAAGAGATTGCAGGAGCAAAGGAAGTGGATGCGATCCTATGGACAGCTGAAGGCTTGGGAGGAGATCGTGATCAGCTCCGATGATGAAGAGGCACTATTGAAACAGATCACGGTGTCAAATACATCTGGGTCTGGTACCTCGAAGGCGAAGAACGCGGGGTGAGCCGGTGGCTCAAAAGGGAATTCTAGAGTCTTGAGTCTTTAGAAGGAAGGGGGCTCGAGGGTGAACTCGGATGAAATCTGGGTTCACCAAAAAGAAATTTTAACAAATTTGATATTGTTATTAATATGTTATATCTATTATATAAATCAAAACGCTGCATGACAATTTCCTGATTGACTAGGATAAAAGAAATTTTAAATTACTAGCTTAAAAAGCAAAAATTCACAGGTGCAGGTGTGTGCAGATTTTGATTGCTGTTTAGCGATAGTGTGAAAATTTTACATGGTTGTGAATTTAGGGATGTAGATAAACTTAAGTCTGCTGCAAACTTCTGTAAATGACCACTGGCACTTTATCTTGAGTAACACTCGGGTTTCTGGAGATTCACTGACAGCCGGCAGCACGCGATGAGGACATCGATCTTGAGTCCGGGGAGTATAAGCCAGTCGGTCATATCTAGAAGTTTGACCTTGAGGGACACGAATATACGTGATTTTGGAGTGAAGTTTTAATTTTTCAAAAACTCGAATGGAGCCTGTCATGCTCAATTTTCTCGCGACAACTGAAAACATCAAATAAGAAATGAGAACGACCGAATTTACAATTGCGGGAAAGTTGTCAAACATATACAGTGGGAAATTGCTATTCGCAATTTCCATCGTAGAAAACTAGAGTAGAGCTGTCCTATCTTATATAGGAGACAGAACAAATACCATAGCAGAGCTAAAATCAACTGGACCAGTGTGAACCTTCAACGGAAAGGCGGACAAGTGAAGTCTCCCAATGGTCCAGATCCAAAACTATATTCTTGAGTTAAAACTTGCTTCCTTTGATTGGAACTCATCGTTGGAAAACTTCTTGAGTTTTATTTGATTATATTTATGCCAGAGTCTTTAATTAATTTAATTACTCCGTGTCTCAAGCGTGCTGCTATGTGAGTACCAAATTTAGTTTTCTCGAGTGTGTTTTATGATTGTTATATTGAGATAAGGCGAGTTTTAGGTGGATCCATCTGAAATGGGTCAAAGTTCCACTGTCTAATAAAAAGTAACTTAACGGATTGTTCCGACCCTGTTTTTAACGGCGTTCGTGTATTTTGGGTATCTCGAGATCTAAGTATGGGAACGTTCTTATTTTTTAGAGTGTGGGGATATTTTGGTAGTAGCCTTTAAGCTGTAACGGGTTCTAGTCTCATGTCGCAAGCGAACCGAATTGGCTCCGACCGTTTTTGAGGTAGAAAAACACAAGAGATAGTGTCCCTGACTCTTGAGCCAATGGTTATAGGGCCTATTTTTCTTAAGCCTCATATGTGACCGAAGTAGGCAACTGTTACATAGTGTTTTTATGGTGCTCCTGGGTGTTTTTACGACATCATGACTACGGAGTCGAACCCACTTGACACAGCTCCGGGCTGCATGCCCATTCTAGAGTACCGGTGGTACGGTTCAGCGGGAACGTGTAAACTTTCCGGTTGTACCCTGGTAGCTTTTTAAGAAAACTTGAGAAAACTTCCTGGTACGCCCTCCGAACGAGGCCTAGCTAACCGAGTAAGGGGGGGGGGGGGGGTAACTAGGGGGACAAAAACACGAGCAAAAAGACAAAAAGCGAAACAAAAACAAGAAAAAAGTATAGAAAAAGGAACAAAAACCATAAAACAAAAAAGACAGTGACTTGGATACCAGATTAGTTGGATCAAACCTTTATATTAGTTAAATAGTATACCCATACTGTTTTATAAGACCGATCGTTTCGATCAATCTAGCAATCTAAACCAGTGACTTCAATAAGGTGCCCAAGTGGGGGGCGTTGTTAAGGGTTTTCAGATAGCTTGCAACCTAGCCGGACCTCTAGGAGACTTGACTGGAAGAGGTGACCAGCCGAGTGGGAAAGTGGTTCACAAGGACAAAACCGGACCACTAGGAGACTTGACTGGAAGAGGTGACCAGCCGAGTGGGAAAGTGGTTCACAAGGACTGAGCTGAACCACTAGGAAACTTGACTGGAAGATGTGACCAGCCAAGTGGGAAGGTGGTGATGGTGTCAAGTGCAGTGCACGTCAAGGAGACAACCAGCACGGGATCGCTACAACAAGAAGAGGACGCACAGGTGTGTTCTCAAGTTGGGCAAACGGGTATCGTTAAAATCCACATTACATTGTAGGAAATAAGTGTAAAATTGGATGTTACATTCAAAGGACGTTGCTCGGAGCAGACTCCGTAGTACACACTTCCAGATTGAGAGCCTTCGATATAAAAAAAAGAAGGACGGCAAAGTTCTCCGAATCGATGGATCAGTGCTTCGTGGGCAATCATCGAGTGATAGTGAGAATGCCTAAGGAAATGTGGTTCAGAGGAATGGAAATCAAAGAAGTAGGAGAAAAGAGGCGAAACGCCAAAGAAACGAAAGCTCACTTGGAAGCTATGCTTTTGCTAACGAAGCCAGAGCCATGCAAGTGGCTCTATTTGACTCCGCGAAAAGCAGCATTGGGCATGGACACTTTCAAGCGAGGCCCTGCGATGATCACGAAGAGTCACGCCTATCTGAGTAAAAGTGTTGAACTAAGCGGAAAATGCAGAAGAAAAATCGGTCGTAATCATAGACAAGATCGGCTAGTTAACACTAGAGGCATTTGGACGCAGAATGTGAGGGGAGAAGAAGGTTCGAGAGGACGGATAGCAAGTTAGAAGGGTTGGGAGCAAGATGGATTGCGTCCTTCCTGGCGAAAGTCTACTCGCCACACTCTTGCTACCTGATAAGTGAATTCCTCGAAGTAGTCACGGAATTTTCTATTGTAGTGATTGTGGGATTGTTCGTGACGTTTGGATTAAAAAGATTTGTGAAAGGACGGCAGTAGTGCGCGCCGAAGGAACACAGAAAATTCGACTAGAGGGACTGCTAAAAAAAATTGTAATCACGCATGTGAATTTGGGAGGGTTGTTATAATTAACCCGCTATCCCGAAAATATGAGAGAAAATGTGAAAAAGTTCGACACGAAACGATCCACGGATCGACATGAATTGCTCCACTGAGTTTGAGTCGACGATATATGGTCCAGCAATGGCAGTTGCGTTCCCTGATGTTAAATTTGAAGCCTACAGAAAGACGGTGTTGCACCTGAAGCTCTTTTGAGCAGTGGAAGGGATCAAACTCAATTGTCGTGCGCAAAATGTGCTACGCGCGTTGCTGAGCGAGATTTCGCTGTTCGCGAAAATAGCAGAGCCAGATATGATAGCAGTAAACATCAATGATTCAATAAAGTTTTCCGTGACTGAATGCACGAAGTGTAAAGAGGGCTTTTCAAAGTGTTCCCAAAACTCTTGAAATTGAGGCCCTTCAACAAAACGATTGGCGAGATATTTAAAATTCCTTGTCTAATTGTCTGGTGCCAGAAAATGAGGAAAAAAACGAAGACTGGTGCTAGTTGGAAAGCTACCAGAAAAAAATACCCGAATTCCTTTTAATTCAAAGGACGTTGCTCGGAGCAGACTCCGTAGTACACAATCTCAGGTTGAGAGCCTTCGAAATAAAAAAAAGAAAGACGGCAAAGTTCTCCGAATCGATGGATCAGTGCTTCGTGGGCAAAAACGCTGCTGTGGACGAATACGAGGTTGGAACAGAGCCGTTGGAAAGGACGACTGAACCAGCGGAAGGTGAAACTTCCACGCTGAAACTTCTCTCAGCCTTCATGAACCAAAGCGGTATTTTGCCGGAGAGCCGATCGCTCTCCTGGCAAGTTTAAAACCACTGCAATAAAATTTTCAATTGAGAGGAATAGAAGGCGCATGGTGAGTACCTTTCTTGAGAACCTTGTCAGAAGAAGAGTGGGAGGTTCACCACAGGGATCATGAAAAACAACAGGCTGTAATATGGACAGAGCTGCTTTCATGGAAGATGTCTGGACAGTAGTGTAGTGATACGTGACCCAGTCGATGCTGAAAACAGATTTCAGCAGACAATTGGCGCGAGAGATTCTTGATAGATTGGACAATTGTGAAGGGAGAATGAGCGAATTGTTGATTGATTTCGCCACTGATGAAAGTGAAGTTAACTATCCGACCAAGGCAATGCAACAGGAAGGCTGCGATGAAGTCGTATAGTTGTCCGGAACTCGAACACTGACAATGCGATCGAAAATGCAGATCGACAAAATTAACGACATGAAAACGAAACTGGGTACAAAAGTGATGTTTAGACGAAAGTAGATACTGAAATCTCAGCAAAAGGTGTCAACTCAGGCAAACAAAAGATGTTCGAATATATCAAGGATATGGTGTAGGGCGCTGAAAGATTGCCTGGTACGTTCAAAAAGATGATCGAAGTAACAATGGTGCCACTCATTGTCATGGCAGGAAAAAGATCAGCCAGTTACAAGGTACACATTGGATACGAAGCAGATGTGACTGCACATCTGCTGGACACCGATGGAAAGAAGGTAACAGAACTTTTAGATAAAGGTGCAGTAGTCAGTGTAATGCCGACGATAAAGACATGGACACGAATGGGCTTCACCAGGAAAGACTTGATACCGAATTTAAGATTGGCAGCCGCCAACCGTGGAGCGAGCTACATTGCCGGTAGAACACCAATAACAATTTTTCTTTCACATGGTAGGACAGAATCTATGGATGAGTTTCCTTGTAGTGGAGAAGCTGGAAGATTCGGATCAGTTCATTTTGGGTCAAGACTTCGTCAGGAATTTTGATATGAGGGTCGACCTTAATGATGGACTGATAAATATTAGGAACCCAGACAGGGAGTATGTTAAGCGACCGGTAAACAGAATTTTAACTGATGAGAAAACTTGCCAACTTTTTCAGACAGAAAAGTTAAACTAAACCCTCGACAGACAGTGGTAGCATTTTTTAGGATGAGAAATTTATACTCATTGACTGATAGTAAGCATAGTAAGCAGGTTGCTTGGTACCCTGCCCAAACAGTCAAAGTATAGTGGTTTTAGGCCGGAGCTTTTCCGTCAAACGATACGGGCTGTCTGTGAGAAAATTGTTAAATACGCTAGAAACTACGGTTTCAATCCAGCATGGAAGCAAACTTGGCTACGCTGGAACGCGGACGTTTTTAAAAGATATAGACGGTTTTTAGTTGTTGCGCATGACACCTCAAAAATTGGCAGTGTGCCGAGCTGAAATAGAAAGGTTGCTCCAATACGACATGATAGAACCCACAAAGTCACCTTGGACTTGTGAGGTTGTCACGGCTAAAAAGAAAGGGGGCAGCTAAGATTTTTTTGCTACTTTCGCTACCTGAACACGGTGATCATAAATGATGCCTACTCAATACCACGAATATACAAGATCCTTTCGATAATTGGCGACGCCAAGTTTTTTACTACACTAGATCTGGCTTCTGCCTTCTGACTGGTACCTCTGCAAAAAAGCATAGAAAAGACTGCATTCGCACATGAATTGGGGTTGTACCAGTGGAAGAGGACGCCCTTCGGCTCGCGCAACTCCGCGGCGCCCTTCCAAAGGCTGATGGCTCAAGCTTTGATCAGAGTAACGAAGAAGTGCGGAACTCATGCGATGTGCTATGTGGATGGCGTGGTAATAGCGTCACCCACCTTGGCAGATCACATCCACAGACTCAACGAGATCTTCGACTGCATGAAAAGAACCGGCTTGAAATGCAAACCGTCGGAATGTGAGATCCTTATGGACTCAATCAAGTACCTGGGAAGAATGGTTGAAAGGTATGGTGTGAGGCCGGATCCGGATGAGGTGGAGGCCGTGTTAACATGGAAGGCTCCAAGAATGGACACACAGCTCATGAGCATCCTGGGATTTGTCATCCACTACCGCGAGTTCATTAAAGATACGAGGATAAAGTGTAGCCTATGCAGCAACTGATTCGCAACAAAGACAAAAAGTTCGAATGGATCGAAAAAGCGCAGCAAGTTTTCGAGAATCTAACAGTTCTCCGTTCCATTGCATATGGCAGTAAAGTGTTGAGCAACACTGAAATAAAATATGGTGCACCAAAAGCAGATATGCTCGCAGTTGTCACGCTCGTGAAAAGGACCGCGAAAACCTTGAAGCGATCCCTTTAAATTGCGCGTGGATATCAGAGTCTTATCCTTGTTGATGACGAACTCGATGGAGTGATAATGGTCGTTGGTTAGTCAGGTTGGATAGCTACCACATGAAAATCGAGCACAGGATGCGTGTCAAGCACGAAAATGATGACATCCTCAGCATGGATGCTGAGTTTTATGAAAGACTAGGCTAGAAGCAGGCCAATCAGAAGGAAATTGAGAAATTGAGGAAGGATTCTCCTTTCTGGATAAAGTGACTCATGAAGTACTTCCATTGACCAGATGGTAGGACAAGTCTGGTAATCCAAGTCCGTGACACCCTGAATTACCATTGGAAAGGGCAGCAGAAATAAAGATCTTATCCAAAAAGGAAACAATGCCCTTGGATCTGTTGCTAAGCTTGAACCTGGTCCAACAGGAACTCTCTCGATTGAACAGAAACAGCCTCTCCTTGGATAAAACGGCTGATGCAGACAATTGTTTTATGTTGGCTAGAATTAAAAAAACAATCGAATACACTTCAAAATAGGTATTAAAAACTTCAATGGACTCTTCAGAAGTGAAGAGTTTGATGACAGAATAATAATAAAAAACAAAGGGATTGATCGAGCAACTCTCCTCTCCCTCGTATTGACCAATTCAGCTATCTTCTCCCAAGCAAAAACTAAGTCGCTACAAAAACACGTCAACAATTGCAATTACATGGTTGATGAGTTTATGGTACGCAATCAACTAACCGACTCCAGTTCATTTGCTATGAATATCGATACAAATTTTGAAATGGAAAAAATTGAAAAATTAGAAAAAAAAACGTGCAAATTTTTATTGGGCGACTATTGCATCTCATTGAGGAAAACGTGTTTCCAGGGTTGGTGCTCTGACCTTGTATTTTAATACAAAAAAAATCTCCTCAGCACCCTACTAGTGCCTGAGTTTTATTGATTTTGTTTTCCCTCTGAATGTTACTTTTGAGCTTTGATATTGTAAAATTTGGCGTGCTATCTTCGTCGGAGAATTTTATTCATGTTTTCATATCAATCAAACTAGTTTCAGAAGGTTATCAACATGTCTCAAGTAACTATTGAGCTGCCCCTCCCACCTCCCCCGCACGAGAATAATGGGGCGACTGCTCAATTGACGCAATCAATTTTTTTTCCAGTTGTTTGCAAACATTTTATTTTGAAGTATGCATTGAGTTTTCAAGAGTCATGAGTTTTTTTCAAGAAGTTTTTGTGAGCCAACCATCAAAGTGCGCTTATGTTTTCTAATACCTGTTACGCTAAGCGCGCACTGAAAAAAAAAGAATTTCTGCTACATTAAAATTATAAGCATACTTCAATAAAACTCTAATTGTGCTTCAAATATACTTGAAAAATGCAAAATAATGAAAACTAATAATGCATGAAAAATAAAATTGCAGAACCGAGTATTAGATCTGAAATAACAATGAAAAACAAGTTTTCAGATCTGGATATGTATCTGAGTAAACCCTTTACGTAAAAAACTCCAGCGATATTTTAATACTGCAGAAACCATTTCAGATCTGAAAATTAGATCTGAGAAATATTTTTTCAGGATCTGAAATAGTAAAATTACTAGTGTGAGCGCTTAACACATTAATCAAATAACGTCCAGATTTTTTTCATTGCTGATTAAACAGTAAAGTATTCTCCTTTTCGGCAATCAGACTAGACTCATGTTTAGATTTTTCACGAGACAAAAAAAGTTATTTTCGGAAAAACCTCTGCTGCATGTGTCAAAAACAAGGCACTCCTGGCTGAGTTGCAACATGGTTTGTGAACCTATGCTGTTAAAAAACTTCCACAATGAAAAACTCGGAAGACTGCTAAGCTGGCATTAAAATGACGAAAATTTAGGGAAACCCTCAGAGAAAATTTAACGACTTTAGAACTGAAATCGCAGTCAGATTTTTCAAAGAACTCGATGATAGAACTTTGAATCAATGACAGATACTCAGTTGAAAATTATGTAAATGAAAAATAGACAAAAAAAATTTGCAAAGGATTTTGTTCAAATTATCACAAACTTATTATAAACAAATCAGTCAAACACCAAATAAGCCATTTTACAGAAAACATCGCGAAATTTTTTTCGTGAGCTCAAATTTTGCCATTTTGAAAAATGATTTTAATCAACAAAATTTTTTTAAAAAATGCTAAAAAATAAAACTCGATCATTATTGCTGTTTTTGCAAATTATAGGGCGCTGCATTAAAAACAAAAAAAATCTGAATTAATTAGAGCCTAAAACGGGCAACTTTTTAAGAAGATCAATTTTTAATAAGGGAATGTCAACAATTATAATCAATTCTTTTTTTACGGTTGTTTTTCAAACTTTTGGTCAACAGTTAGTTTGGCTAAAAGGAAAATTTACTTAATGTTTCAAATTTTTTGAAAAAAAGGAAAGTTTTAAATTTTTTCTTCGAACTTTTTGAAAATAATTTTTTGCTTTCGTCTCTGAAAATAATTAAACAGTTATTTTTAGTATTTTAATTGCTTATGTGATATCAAAATTGAAAAATCAGAGTCCATGATACGCAATGTTGGAGAAATTTTTGATTTAAAAAAAAACATGGCCCCAAAGTTTTCCCCTTTTTATTTAGCGGTAAGGATTAAAGCTACAATTTTTTTAGAATACTAATTGTTTTTGCTTCAAAAGCTGAAAGCTCAAAATTGCAAGAATTTTTCAGAACAAATTACATATGAAAAAATCTTTCCGAAAAAAACTTAATGCTAAATAAATATTCAAATATTCAATTAGGAATCTCATAGAAAGGAGAAATTTTTTTGCTTTTGCAACTGCAACTTTTCAAGTTCTTGCTTTCAAATTTGCATGCTTCATACGCTTAGTATATCAGATTTTGGCCAAAAAGTGCATGCTAATCGTATTTTATAAGTGGAGCAGATTTTTTTTCTGTATTCAAATAGCTTCAACAACCTTTAAATAGCTTTAATGTATAATTGAATATTTTGATTTGAGTCTCTAGATATCATTACGAGGACAAACTGTGAACTGGATTCCAGAGACAAGTGTATATATATGTTCCAAAATGTAAGTGGATTCCACAAACAAAATTTCAGTGGATTCCGCATACATATACCTGTAACGTAAATTTTATCGGCACATTTGTATGGTTGCGGGTTCCGCAACAAGCAAATAAAGCTAGTTGTTCTGGATTCCGCACGTGTAAGTGGGTTCCGCAAAAAGTGAGTGGAATCCGCAATTATAAGTGGAATCCGCAAAATTTGTATGCGTTTTTGAAATGTAATTGGATTCCGCATTTTAGTTTATTACTGAACTTGCATATGAACAATTAAAAGCTAGAGGTGGAATTTTTGATTTATTTTCTATAGGAAAGCGCAATTTGGACGCAAAAGGACTTATCCATTTGTCAGCGGAATCCACAAACCAATCTTAAAACATTGGTCAACTATGCGGATGTCAAATCTTTCATTTTGGTTTGAATAGGGTTTCAAGTAGCAGTTCAGGTTTTGAAGTGACAATTCTTTTTTGAAATGAGGGCAGTTAAGTCACTCGTCAGTATTTGAGATGAGATGTTCAGTTATGCATGAGAAATCATCATCAGTATTTGAGATGTGATGATTCAGTTTGGAATGGCAGCTAAGTCACTCATCAGTATTTGAGATGGGATGGTTCAGTTGGTTCAGAGATTATCATCGCACTCATCAGCACTTGAGACGAGATACAGGACGGTCGATTGTGTTTTTTGAAAACTGAACTGAAATGTCCTCTGAAAACTGGAATAAAAACCCTCGTTCAATTAAAACTGAAAACAAAAACTTATACAAGCGGTAACTAAAAAATACAAAACGAAAAGTAAAATATTGTTTTTAAATTTTGTTGAGTCAATTTTTCAGTTTTTTCTGAATCCTTTTCCTCGAAATCTCTTGTTTCGACAAAGCGTCTGTGTTGTCTTAATGGGTCCTTATGGTATTCCTAGTCTGGTGTGTTTGTTGAAGTATTTGTCTTCCCGGTTGTTTTGGCTGTTTCTGAATCTTTTCCCTCGAAAACTCCTCCTTCAACAAAGCCTCTTTGTTGTCTTAATGGCTCATTATGGTATTCGTAGTCTGGTGTGTTTGCTGAATTTTCCTCCAGATCAAGTTTGCGTTTACCTCTCTTTTTCAGTTTTTTCTGAATCCTTTTCCTCGAAATCTCTTGTTTCGACAAAGCCTCTGTGTTGTCTTAATGGTTCACTATGGTATTCGTAGTCTGGTGTGTTTGTTGAAGTATTTGTCTTCCCGGTAGTTTTGGCTGTTTCTGAATCTTTTCCCACGAAAACTCCTCGAAAGTCAAATTAATTTTCCCTTTCCACAACTTTGTACTCGATTCGTTAGACGTGTTTGGATTCTGATGTTTGAGCGTATTTAAAATAAAAAGTTTCACAGAGTCAAGTGAAGTATCTTTATCCGAAAAACGAAGTGTATTATTTACAAACATCAGAATCGAAAGCAAATTAATTATTTCGTCAGCTGAAGAGTGCGAAGAATAACAGCACCGAATGGTTCTCTCAGGCACTGCTTTAACCAATCTCTCAGACCTTATCTCGTTTTTAGTGAAGAACAATGCAGTTGGAATGATTGTTACAAGGCTGAGATGACTTGACAAGGCAGTTTTCAGTTCGCAGACGCAGACGACGGCTTGCAGAAATGGAGGTTGGTACTTTCGCCATCTAAGGTGAGCCATTTTGTATTGACGGAAAAAATTTGTACAGTTGATACCGACAAATGAAACGTGAACTTTAGTGTTGAATCTAAGTGCCCGCTTCATCAAAAACTCATAACCGTAGCAAGTTTTGTTACAAAAATGGACCACATTTTTTTGAAATGCACAGAGCCATGCGGACACGGCTTGGAAGATGGCTGAAAGACAGCTCTCCCTACAACTTATGAAATTGGAATCTGTTTTGCATGACGTTTTGTCTATGTAAATATTATAAAAAAAAGAACACCAGCTTCTTGTAAATCGTCGAAAAGATGCTTGATTCGCTTCGTATGTCCAACTTGCCATCTGAAATAGTCAGTAAAAAGAACAGATTTTTCTTTGGAAACAAGTAGGATGATTACTGAACCTGGGCAGTGACCTGCAGGAATAAGAGTGACAGTTAGGGTATGAGTTTTGTCCCCTCCCAATGAAGACTTCAATGTTGTCTCATTATCTGAATCCAGAGGTACTATATATGGAGTTAAATGAACATAAAGCGGCAATTCACTCAACAAAGCAGTCAAAACTTTATGACAAAAAATTTTCAAATTATAGTGTTTTAACCTTTCGAAGAGCTCAGACTTATTAAGGCCCACCATGTGATCTGTATGACCCGTAGACTTGAGGTTGTCACAATTGAATCGATCAATTGAAACCCCTGGAAATTCTGATACTGGACCGGCAAATTCTGACATAAATTTAGAAGGGAAAAAAGATATGGACAGTGAGTTAACAAAAAGAGTTTTGACGATAAATTTTCCACAGTTTTTAAGAAAGGAGAGGACCACCACAGTTTGATTGTCATGAGCCCGTTTTGAGTGTAAGCATCTATCCTCGGTAAATTTTATACAGTCAAAATTTTTGTCATTTAGGCGCATAATTAAAATTACACGATTGGATCCGAAAAACAAAAAAAATAGCTTCAGTAGAGCCAATTTTCTCAAGCCAAAAAGAAAAACTTGGGAATTTTATTTCCATATATAAATTTATCTTGTTTAAACTACTTTCTAGCACCAGATGAGACAATAGAGATAACTATGAGGCAGATAACTATGAGGCGAACTGATAACTAAATCTACAGTTTCACAAGAGAGAAACAAAGAGACGTAGATTGACTGTGACGGCTTTTGATTTGTGTGGCATGAAGGCGATGACTGTGACGGCTTTTGATTTGAGTGGCATGTAGGCGATTTGCAATTTGAGTCAGCACCACATAGTTTTTCACTAAAAATAGTTTTCTAATAAAAACCTAAAGTAATTTGGTAAAAATAATTTCTAAAATAATTTCTAAAGTCATAAAGTAATTTGGTAAAATTAGTTAGAGATTCTGAAGTTAAGATGGCCGATGACTGGCTTTTTGAGCGCACAGCAAGCGGCTAACCTTGGTCGTGGCTGGTTTGCGAGCGAAGTTTTTTTATTCTTGTCTCGTTTTCTAAGCATCATTGCAAATACTGCATTGGAGACTGCGAGAAAAATAGCTGGCGTCGCAAATAGAACAATCGGTGGGGTAACTAAGGCGATTGTATGCACTAAAAAAATCAATTTTCCAATAAACTAGTCATAAAATATTTTTGTAACAGGTTTTGAGATTTGAGACTTTGAAACTGACTTTTAATCTGATATGGTGAGCGATAAGCCTCTGTGCTGGTTGAAGAGGCATATACTGAGGGGCATGTAGTTTTAGTGGTTTGTAGGGGTGGCATGGGCATGTTGAGTGACGGCTATAAAACTGTTTTCTAATAAACTAATCATAAATTGGTTTAGTAATATATTTGAGATTTGAGCTTAAGAAACTTACTGATAATCCGACTCTGGATGATACTGACTGCAAATTGATGATAATGACCGTGGATGGTTTGCAGTACCGCATGGGGCATGTTGAGTGAGGGCTAAAAACTTTTTCATTAAAAACTAGTCAAAAACGGTTTTAGTAATATTTTGAGAATTTGAACCTTCACGATGAGGGTACGACCCCAGGCTGGGACGACCCAGCAGTTCTGGCGCGTCCTTGGCCCCGATCCCGGCCTGGCAGGTTTGCAGTCGCGGTGACTGACGTCGCTGCTCGTCCGCGACTGCACCCCCGCCCGATTGCCCAATAGTAGGGCATGTCGTCGTCACTCGAGTAGACCTCCGAGACCACAGCGTGCCCGCGACCGCGACCCCGCACGTAGGAGAACGCAAGAGCGTCCAAGGCAGTGCTCTCCTCCTCGTCACTGCCCGAGAGCAGTTCAAAGTCGGAGACACTCATCAGTTGCTCCGGTTCCGACTCCGAGTCGGAGTCACGGTAGGGCACCACTGACTCGACTTCGATCTGGTCTCCTCCCTCATCATCATCATCCCCGGCATTTGTATCCTCATCTGAGGAAATAAATAAAGGTAAAACATGATCGATATGGAGGAGGGGGTGGATGTTCTTTTGTCGTTTACACTGGGAAGGTTCAAGTTAGAGAACAAAGATGGAAAGAAGAGGTTGTTCGCGTGTCACCAGGCTCAGCTAGTTTAACAATAAACAAGGTCAAAAGTAAAAGTTACCCGAGAATCCACGAACAGAAAGGCGGCAAGTCCCGCCGACAGAAGCGGCACCTCGGCTCAGGTTCCTTCTAGATCTTCATCCAGCATCTGAAGCACAACTTGTGTGGAACGTCGCCACTGTGAATCTTTTAGAGCTACCGTCCATTGTCGCAGCATAGAGGGCAATTTTCGGATTCTTCATTCATCATGTTTTCTGAATTTCAAAGATTTAGTTAGTTACTCAGACTGCATTCTAAAAATTAGAATCATAATTCAATTTATAGATAAAAACTGTTTTTAAAATATCACTAAATGAATCTGTGGTCACTAAATTATCGATTAATGGAAACTGTCCAGATTTTATTTTTAAATTAGCATTCAGGCCCTTTTGACTGATATTTGGGCAGGCAATGCCCAACTAGCAATTCTCCGCTTGACCCATGATGGTGTTGGAAGAGAATGTTCATCTCTTTTTATTCGCCAGCATTTCATGAGTAGTTGGCTTAAAAAACAAATTTAAGCATTTCAGTAAACGGGATGAAGAAAATCAATTTTGGAATCAATTGAGTATTTCAGTATTTCAATATTTCTTACGCGATTAAACTGGGTGAAGTTTTTGGGATACCGAAGTAATTATTTCAGTTTTTGGGATGAAAATTGGCCAGAAGTACTGACGTAAATTATTCTGGCCAGGTGGTTATCTGATACTTTGTCGTGCGCCTTCAGAATTCTCCAGACCTCCTCCAGATCTTCTAATTCTTGTGGCTCTGGTGCTATAAAAATATCTTTATCTTTTTTCATTTATTTCGACAAAAACTTATCAGTTTTATCTTTGATACTAACCACAGATGCACCATAAGCTCATTCAGATCCAACATCGGAAAAGCAGTGTAGCAGCTGCTGAAGGGCTCTTCGTCTTTCCGCTTATGTCGAAAAGCTCTGGCAGCCGTCAGCAGGTGTCCACGATGAATGAAATTGTCAACGAGAGCCACTGTCTCTGAATGCGTTTCAACCATGTGTATCATGCCATCTGGCATAACAAGGGCCTGGCGCTCCGTCAGAACATATTTCTGACACCCTCCAGCATCACAGCGAGAGTCATCCCCGGGAAAAATTGGTTTCCAACCCAGAGATTGCTGCTCCAGTTATTCCTGGAATATCTGCTTGTTCTTGACCGACGGGGCCATCAAATAAAATGTTTTGCAGCCTTAAAGAAAAAAGACCTAATTGGAACATATTTATATATTTCGTTAAAAAAATTGTGCACCAAACTTTGTTTCACCTTTCACTATAAAGTAAATCACAGATGCACCGGAGAAATCCTGGTGAAATGTTGTTATTGCACCAGCCTGCGATAACAGCAGGTAGTTTGACTCCTTCTTCGGTACTTCTGTCTTCTCCAACTTCCTTTTGTGTATGTGTCCCAACGACACATCCTTGACTGCTTTTGGGACAGAGATTTTTGTGGTGGCCGACAAGGCACCATCAGCATCAATGATATTCCAGAATATTGGCGCCAATAATCGGAACAAAGTTTGATCATCAGCTGGCTTAACTGATTGCATATATTCCAAGGATTGAACGCAAATGTGAGGTTACACTTTTTGAAAACTGGAGTCTTATTAGGAGTCTAATTACTTTACAAACTAATTACCTTTTCCTTTAGGATGTACCGTCTGGCTCCTTCATAATTTCGTCAATGAAATTGTCCCTATACATTCGGTTGTCAAACTGGCAATTATCCGCTAGATGGCTTTTGAACCCTTTGATGGATTTAGCCGATGGAAATAACGAGGCTCTTTGTTGGCCAATAAACCAGTTTGAATGGATTCAGCTGACAAGATCAACTGCACGCACGCACTGTATTACACTTGGGGCAGGCATGATCTAGCAAAATACCCAAAAAAGATGATCGAAATTTAATTATAACGAATTTGAGCTAGTTTTAGGTTCAGATGCTTACTTGCGAAAGTCTCTCTCTTAGTTTGCTATGGTCAATTGGAGGTAACATGTCAATCTGACCGGCACTCGTGCTACAAGAGCTGCCTGAAACCAAGGCAAAACTCTGCAGTTTTTCCGAAGAGTTTTGATTTCTGTATCCGCACTAGAAGAGGTCGTTCATCTGTTCTCATATCTGCTTCAACCAGATAAAGAGTCGAAATGGAATCTGGTACGATTGGAAGTGGATCTGGCCTCAGACACGGTCAGTTCGGTTCCTCGGAGGAAGTGGTTCCGTCCTAATTGGCGCAGCTGGCGCACCGATGGGCAATTTGACTTCCGAGGTATGTTCATCGATATTACTTGTCACTTCTGGAGCGGTAACAGTAGTACCAACAGTACCTGGAGCAGTGCCCTTGGAGTTTGCACCGTCAATCAGTGAAATAGAGGACTAAAAGAGTGATGTTAATTTAATTGCATACTATATTATAAAAAAGAAAAACGGTGTTTTGTTACATACAATTTGAATGGTCAAAACGGGTTCCTCAACCTCCGTCTCCATTTTGCACCAAAACGTCGCCAATTGTTCCTGCTTGTACCCGCTCGTCGTATCGGTCTCGTTTGGTTCCTGCTTGCACCAGGTGGTCGTCACATCATGCCCATTTCTGCCTTGCTCATGTTTGTTCCAGGAGGTCGTCCTGTTCGTCGTCTTGGTATTGGTAGTCTTTTTGCTGATTCTCAACGCATTTCTTACGGTAGTCCGTCTCATCGTCTGCCTCTTTGTCGTTGTCGTGATACAGTCTAGTTGCGCAGAAGTGGACTGAATTATAAGCCTTAGTGCTAAAACAGTTTGAATATGAATTCAATACACATATCTTATTTATCTCTTATTTAAAAAGCACACATCTTCACTCACTCTGATCATCGCCGATTTCATTCTCACAGATCAAATTTGACATCCTCTGCTTAGCTCTGAATGGTAATTGGCACCCCTCATAAGTGTTTAGCTCTGCTAAATCCCAAATACTGATAAAATCCCAAATAATCTTAGTAATTGGGATTTTGTCAGTATTTGGGATTTTGTCACTATTGGGATTTTGTCAGTAATTAGGATTTTGCAACTGCAAAAAAATTGTCAGTGTATATTACACCGACACGAATATCGACAAAAAATAATACGACACTCAACGTGCCGACAAACAAACCGACATACGAATCGACAACCAAATAACCGAGATACAACTCGGCGGATACGAAAAACCAAAAAACGACTCGGCGGATACGAAAAACCAGTAATTCTGGAACCGCTATTCGATAGCATCAGATAATGGTCGAAACATTGTAGACGCCAGAAGTCTTGACGAAATAGCAGGAAAAGAATTGGCAAACAAATATCGAACTGTGAAAAGACTAGGTTCAGAAATGGTCGATGGAACAACATTGAAAGTTAACGATATTATACGAAAAATAGCAATACCACGGCAACGCAGTCATTCGATTGCAGCAGCAGCAGGAATCATGCATATGTTAATTCTACGGGGCTTCAAGGAAAGACCGTGGAACGCAAAACGGAGGAACCTGGTCAAGTTTCTTTTTTCAGAAACAACGCTACACGAATACTCACCTTTTAGTGTTATAAACAATCAGAACAGATCGACATCACCCTTAGAACAGTTAGGAAATTCATAAAGAACCCTGACATCATCAGCATCAGCAATCTCAAAACCATTAGCCCTTCTATCACCCTCAGAACCAACAAGAAGTTCGGCAAGCGCATCCTTATACAGGCACCATCATATTCAGTTTTCGAAGCATGTGAGCACTGGAGAATCTACAAGGTTGGCGCACTCGAGAAGGGTTTGAAAGATTTTGGCGCCAAGATCTTTTTTTTGTTCGATGTCATAGAATTATCCTCCAAGGACTAATGGAAGTAGCTGGAAAAGACTCCCAGAGAATAAAACGCGATAAAGGTGGTCGAAGAAAGTGTAGATTTACTTTTTCGACCCGTTTTATAATTACTCGCTTATTTAATAGTGGTTCATTTTACAATTTTCTGTAGAAAATCCCGAGAAAACATTTTCTAGATTTCCAAGTGACCTAGTTTCTCGCGTCAAAGCAGTTGCGTTTCTTTCACTGAAAACCACGGAGCTTCAAGGATTACGCCTGGATATCTGGGGAGAAAGCTGTGAGATTGGTGGTGTGGAGGTTACCAGGCTCGCGTTCAGGCTCCTCGATGTCAACATTAGTGTGCAGTCGACTAGCAACGTTTTCTGTTTCGCAGGTAAGTCAATTTT
>NC_087071.1:43598587-43671165 GCF_963678635.1 Symsagittifera roscoffensis
GCCACAACTTGCGGTGAGCAATTTTATACGAAGTCCCTGAGAACATTTGTGCGAAGCTCTCGAAAAATCCAACCACCATGCTAACAAGGATTTTTAAAGTAGGACAATGCGAGGCGGAGGAAGATTGCATAACCAAGACCAATTATTCCTCGAAATGTTTTTTTTCATTCTGCAAGTTCATCAAATCTGGCAAGTGCACACCTAGTTTTCTAATTAATGCGGGAGACGTCTTGAGAGGAGCCAATCCTATCCCGTCGTATTTACAAATATGTCTAAAAAATCTAGATTTTCCGAAAGTTGCCGTCGGTGAAAAGCGTCCATCTAGTCTGCTACTTTCTGGTTTGCGATTTTATGTGTTGGGTACTTGCGGATGACAGCAGCAGCAGTTGCGGGAAAGAAAGCAAAACCGAATCTAGCACCACAGGCTATGGTGGAAAAACGGATCCATGATTTAGGAGGTACTTTCCTAACCAAATACAATGCTCAAACCATTCTTCGGGGACATTCCAAGACACCTAACAGCTTTCTTCTGCTGAAAGATGACAATCATTTGATCAAAGGAACGATGAATGTAGGGGAACGGTTGTACAACCGAGTAGCTAAAAACGAGTCAACGACTGATTTGGAATCTAGTGATACTGGGCAAAAAAAACGAAAGAGGTGGCAGAAAAAACTGTCACCTGCTGCCATCCAGTGCCGTAAACTTGCGGGTAAGGATTTGAAGTTTTGAAGCTAGAATACTTAGTTGACTCTCTTTACTCTGAAGTGTTATTGATCCGACATCTTACTAGCTACATTCGGGGAATAATTTTTCAGCTATTTACGTCAATGACAAGCGACCACTTTTGATGGAGCAAAGTCAAACAAGCGGTGAAAGTAAGGTTTCTGCAAACGATGCCTAGACTAATATTCATAAGAGATATTTTTCCAAAACAAAATTGACTTACCTGCGAAACAGAAAACGTTGCTAGTCGACTGCACACAAAGTTGACATCGAGGAGCCTGAACGCGAGCCTGGTAACCTCCACACCACCAATCTCACAGCTTTCTCCCCAGATATCCAGGCGTAATCCTTGAAGCTCCGTGGTTTTCAGTGAAAGAAACGCAACTGCTTTGACGCGTGAAACTAGGTCACTTGGAAATCTAGAAAATGTTTTCTCGGGATTTTCTACAGAAAATTGTAAAATGAACCACTTTCTATACTTTCTTCGACCACCTTTATCGCGTTTTATTCTCTGGGAGTCTTTTCCAGCTACTTCCATTAGTCCTTGGAGGATAATTCTATGACATCGAACAAAAAAAAGATCTTGGCGCCAAAGTCTTTCAGACCCCTCTGGAGTGCGCCAATCTTGTAGCTTCTCCAGTGCTCACATGCTTCGAAAACTGAATATGATGGTGCCTGCTTCGAAAACTGAATAATATGATGCGCTTGCCGAACTTCTTGTTGGTTCTGAGGGTGATAGAAGGGCTAATGGTTCTGAGATTGCTGATGCTGATGATGTCGGGGTTCTTTATGAATTTCCTAACTGTTCTAAGGGTGATTTCGATCTGTTCTGATTGTTTATAACACTAAAAGGTGAGTATTCGTGTAGCGTTGTATCTGAAAAGAGAAACTTGACCAGGTTCCTCCGTTTTGCGTTCCACGGTCTTTCCTTGAAGCCCCGTAGAATTAACATATGCATGATTCCTGCTGCTGCTGCAATCGAATGACTGCGTTGCCGTGGTATTGCTATTTTTCGTATAATATCGTTAACTTTCAATGTTGTTCCATCGACCATTTCTGAACCTAGTCTTTTCACTGTTCGATATTTGTTTGCCAATTCTTTTCCTGCTATTTCGTCAAGACTTCTGGCGTCTACAATGTTTCGACCATTATCTGATGCTATCGAATAGCGGTTCCAGAATTACTGGTTTTTCGTATCCGCCGAGTCGTTTTTTGGTTTTTCGTATCCGCCGAGTTGTATCTCGGTTATTTGATTGTCGATTCGTATGTCAGTTTGTTTGTCGGCACGTTGAGTGTCGTATTATTTTTTGTCGATATTCGTGTCGGTGTAATATACACTGACAATTTTTTTGCAGTTGCAAATTCCTAATTACTGACAAAACCCCAATAGTGACAAAATCCCAAATACTGACAAAATCCCAATTACTAAGATTATTTGGGATTTTATCAGTATTTGGGATTTAGCAGAGCTAAACACTTATGAGGGGTGCCAATTACCATTCAGAGCTGAGCAGAGGATGTCAAATTTGATCTGTGAGGATGAAATCGGCGATGATCAGAGTGAGTGAAGCTGTGTGCTTTTTAAATAAGAGATAAATAAGATATGTGTATTGAATTCATACTACTGTTACCGCTCCAGAAGTGACAAGTAATATCGATGAACATACCTCGGAAGTCAAACTGCCCATCGGTGCACCAGCTGCGCCAATTAGGATGGAACCACTTCCTCCGAGGAACCGAACTGACCGTGTCTGAGGCCAGATCCACTTCCACTCGTACCAGGTTCCATTTCGACTCTTTATCTGGTTGAAGCAGATATGAGAACAGATGAACGACCTCTTCTAGTGCGGATACAGAAATCAAAAGCTCTTCGGGAAAAACCGCAGAGTTTTGCCTTGGTTTCAGGCATCTCTTGTAGCACGAGTGCCGGTCAGATTGACATGTTACCTCCAATTTACCATAGCAAACTAAGAGAGAGACTTTCGCAACTAAGCATCTGAACCTAAAACTAGCTCAAATTCGTTATAATTAAATTTCGATCATCTTTTTTGGGTATTTTGCTAGATCATGCCTGCCCCAAGTGTAATACAGTGCGTGCGTGCAGTTGATCTTGTCAGCTGAATCCATTCAAACTGGTTTATTGGCCAACAAAGAGCCTCGTTAGTTCAATCGGCTAAATCCATCAAAGGGTTCAAAAGCCATCTAGCGGATAATTGCCAGTTTGACAACCGAATGTATAGGGACAATTTCATTGACGAAAATATGAAGGAGCTAGACGGTACATCCTAAAGGAAAAGGTAATTAGTTTGTAAATTAATTAGACTCCTAATAAGACTCCAGTTTTCAAATAAGTGTAACCTCACATTTGCGTTCAATCCTTGGAATATATGCAATCAGTTAAGCCAGCTGATGATCAAACTTTGTTCCGATTATTGGCGCCAATATTCTGGAATATCATTGATGCTGATGCTGCCTTGTCGGCCGCCACAAAAATCTCTGTCCCAAAAGCAGTCAAGGATGTGTCGTTGGGACACATACACAAAAGGAAGTTGGAGAAGACAGAAGTACCGACGAAGGAGTCAAACTACTTGCTGTTATCGCAGTCTGGTGCAATAACAACATTTCACCAGGATTTCTCCGGTACATCTGTGATGTACTTTTTAGTGAAAGGTGAAACAAAGTTTGGTGCACAATTTTTTCAACGAAATATATAAATATGTTCCACTTAGGTCTTTTTTCTTTAAGGCTGCAAAACATTTTATTTGATGGCCCCGTCGGTCAAGAACAAGCAGATATTCCAGGAATAACTGATGCAGCAATCTCTGGGTTGGAAACCAATTTTTCCCGGGGATGACCCTCGCTGTGATGCTGGAGGGTGTCAGAAATATGTTCTGACGGAGCGCCAGACCCTTGTTATGCCAGATGGCATGATACACATGGTTGAAACGCATTCAGAGACAGTGGCTCTGGTTGACAATTTCATTCATCGTGGACACCTGCTGACGGCTGCCAGAGCTTTTCGACATAAGCGGAAAGACGAAGAGCCCTTCAGTAGCTGCTACCCTGCTTTTCCGATGTTGGATCTGAATGAGCTTATGGTGCAACTGTGGTTAGTATCAAAGACAAAACTGATAAGTTTTTGTCGAAATAAATGAAAATAGAGAATGATATTTTTATAGCACCAGAGCCACAAGAATTAGAAGATCTGGAGGAGGTCTGGAAAATTCTGAAGGCGCACGACAAAGTCTCAGATAATCACCTTGTCTCACAATAATTTACGTCAGTACTTCTGGCCAATTTTCATCCCAAATACTGAAATAATTACTTCGGTATCCCAAAAACTTCAACCAGTTTAATCGCGTAAGAAATATTGAAATACTGAAATACTCAACTGATTCCAAAATTGATTTTCTTCATCCCGTTTACTGAAATGCTTAAACTTGTTTTTTAAGCCAACTACTCATGAAATGCTGGCGAATAAAAAGAGATGAACAGTCTCTTCCAACACCATCATGGGTCAAGCGGAGAATTGCTAGTTGGGCATTGCCTGCCAGAATATCAGTCAAAAGGGCCTGAATGCCATATTCAAAAATATAATCTGGAAAGTTTTCATTAATCGATAATTTAGTGACCGCAGATTCATTTAGTGATATTTTAAAAACAGTTTTTTTCTATAAATTGAATTATGATTCTAATTTTTAGAATGCAGTCTGAGTAACTAACTAAATCTTTGAAATTCAGAAAACATGATGAATGAAGAATCCGAAAATTGCCCTCTATGCTGCGACGATGGACGGTAGCTCTATAAGATTCACAGTGGCGACGTTCCACACAAGTTGTGCTTCAGATGCTGGATGAAGATCTAGAAGGAGCCTGAGCCGAGGTGCCGCTTCTGTCGGCGGGACTTGCCGCCTTTCTGTTCGTGGATTCTCGGGTAACTATAACTTTTGACCTTGTTTATTGTTAAACTAGCTGAGCCTGGTGACACGCGAACAACCTCTTCTTTCCATCTTTGAACATCCACCCCTCCTCCATATCGATCATGTTTTACCTTTATTTATTGCAAATGCCGGGGATGATGATGATGATGAGGGAGGAGACCAGATCGAAGTCGAGTCAGTGGTGCCCTACCATGACTCCGACTCGGAGTCGGAACCGGAGCAACTGATGTTTGTCTCCGAATTTGAACTGCTCTCGGGCAGTGACGAGGAGGAGAGCACTGCCTTGGACGCTCTTGCGTTCTCCTACGTGCGGGGTCGCGGTCGCGGGCACGCTGTGGTCTCGGAGGTCTACTCGAGTGACGACGACATGCCCTCGAGTGACGACGACATGCCGTCAGTCACCGCGACTGCAAACCTGCTAGGCCGGGATCGGGGCCAAGGACGCGCCAGAACTGCTGGGTCGTCCCAGCCAGGGGTCGGACCCTCATCGTGAAGGTTCAAATTCTCAAAATATTACTAAAACCGTTTTTGACTAGTTTTTAATGAAAAAGTTTTTAGCCCTCACTCAACATGCCCCATGCGGTACTGCAAACCATCCACGGTCATTATCATCAATTTGCAGTCAGTATCATCCAGAGTCGGATTATCAGTAAGTTTCTAAAGCTCAAATCTCAAATATATTACTAAACCAATTTATGACTAGTTTATTAGAAAACAGTTTTATAGCCGTCACTCAACATGCCCATGCCACCCCTACAAACCACTAAAACTACATGCCCCTCAGTATATGCCTCTTCAACCAGCACAGAGGCTTATCGCCCACCATATCAGATTATAAGTCAGTTTCAAAGTCTCAAATCTCGAAACCTGTTACAAAAATATTTTATGACTAGTTTATTGGAAAATTGTTTTTTTAGTGCATACAATCGCCTTAGTTACCCCACTGATTGTTCTATTTGCGACGCCAGCTATTTTTCTCGCAGTCTCCAATGCAGTATTTGCAATGATGCTCAGAAAACGAAACAAGAATAAAAAAACTTCGCTCGCAAACCAGCCACGACCAAGGTTAGCCGCTTGCTGTGCGCTCAAAAAGCCAGTCATCGGCCATCTTAACTTCAGAATCTCTAACTAATTTTACCAAAATACTTTATGACTTTAGAAATTATTTTAGAAATTATTTTTACCAAATTAATTTAGGTTTTTATTAGAAAACTATTTTTTAGTGAAAATCTCTGTGGTGCTGACTCAAATTGCAAATCGCCTAGATGCCACTCAAATCAAAAGCCGTCACAGTCATCGCCTTCATGCCACACAAATCAAAAGCCTTCACAGTCAATCTACGTCTTTTTGTTTCTCTCTTGTGAAACTGTAGATTTAGTTATCAGTTCGCCTCATAGTTATCTGCCTCATAGTTATCTCTATTGTCTCATCTGGTGCTAGAAAGTAGTTTAAACAAGATAAATTTATATATGGAAATAAAATTCCCAAGTATTTCTTTTTGACTTGAGAAAATTGGCTCTACTGAAGCTAATTTTTATTGTTTTTCGGATCCAATCGTGTAATTTTAATTATGCGCCCAAATGACAAAAATTTTGACTGTATAAATTTACCGAGGATAGATGCTTACACTCAAAACGGGCTCATGACAATCAAACTGTGGTGGTCCTCTCCTTTCTTAAAAACTGTAGAAATTTATCGTCAAAACTCTTTTTGTTAACTCACTGTCCATACCTTTTTTCCCTTCTAAATTTATGTCAGAATTTGCCGGTCCAGTATCAGAATTTCCTGGGGTTTGAATTGGTCGAATCAATGTTGACAACCTCAAGTTTACGGGTCATACAGATCACATGGTGGGCCTTAATGAGTCTGAGCTCTTCGAAAGGTTAAAACACTATAATTTGAAAATTTTTTGTCGTAAAGTTTTGACTGCTTTGTTGAGTGCATTGCCGCTTTATGTTCATTTAACTCCATATATAGTACCTCTGGATTCAGATAATGAGACAACATTGAATTCTTCATTGGGAGGGGACAAAACTCATACCCTAACTGTCACTCTTATTCCTGCAGGACACGGCCCAGGTTCAGTAATCATCCTACTTGTTTCCAAAGAAAAATCTGTTCTTTTTACTGACGATTTCAGATGGCATGTTGGACATACGAAGCAAATCAAGCATCTTTTCGACGATTTACAAGAAGCTGGTGTTCATACTTTTTTATAATATTTACATAGACACAACGTCTTGCAAAACAGATTCCAATTTCATACCTTGTAGGGAGAGCTGTCTTTCAGCCATCTTCCAAGCCGTGTCCGCATAGCTCTGTGCATTTCAAAAAAATGTGGTCCATTTTTGTAACAAAACTTGCTGCGGTTATGAGTTTTTGATGAAGCGGGCACTTAGATTCAACACTAAAGTTCACGTTTCATTATGTCGGTATCAACTGTACAAATTTGTTCCGTCAATACAAAATGGCTCACCTTAGATGGCGAAAGTACCAACCTCCATTTCTGCAAGCCGTCGTCTGCGTCTGCCAACTGAAAACTGCCTTGTCAAGTCATCCCAGCCTTGTTACAATCATTCCAACTGCATTGTTCTTCACTAAAAACGAGATAAGGCCTGAGAGATTGGTTAAAGCAGCGTCTGAGTGAACCATTCGGTGCTGTTATTCTTCGCACTCTTCAGCTGACGAAATAATTAATTTGCTTTCGAGTCTGATGTTTTTAAATAATACACTCTTCGTTTTTCGGATAAAGATACTCCACTTGACTCTGTGAAAATTTTTATTTTAAATACGCTCAAAGATCAGAATCCAAACACGTCTAACGAATCGAGTACAAAGTTGTGGAAAGGGAAAATTAATTTGACTTTCGAGGAGTTTTCGAGGGAAAAGGTTCAGAAACAGCCAAAACAACCGGGAAGACAAATACTTCAACAAACACACCAGACTACGAATAACATAGTGACCCATTAAGACAACACAGACGCTTTGTCGAAACAAGAGATTTCGAGGAAAAGGATTCAGAAAAAACTGAAAAAGAGAGTTAAACGCAAACTTGATCTGGAGGAAAATTCAACAAACACACCAGACTACGAATACCATAATGAGCCATTAAGACAACAAAGACGCTTTGTTGAAGGAGGATTTTTCGAGGGAAACGATTCAGAAACAGCCAAAACAACCGGGAAGACAAGTACTTCAACAAACACACCAGACTAGGAATACCATAGTGACCCATTAAGACAACACAGACGCTTTGTCGAAACAAGAGATTTCGAGGAAAAGGATTCAGAAAAAACTGAAAAATTGATCCAAATGCTCAACAAAATTTAAAAACAATATTTTACTTTTCGTTTTGTATTTTTTAGTTACCGCTTGTAAAAGTTTTTGTTTTCAGTTTTAATTGAACGAGGGTTTTTATTCCAGTTTTCAGAGGACATTTCAGTTCAGTTTTCAAAAAACACAATCGACCGTCCTGTATCTCGTCTCAAGTGCTGATGAGTGCGATGATAATCTCTGAACCAACTGAACCATCCCATCTCAAATACTGATGAGTGACTTAGCTGCCATTCTAAACTGAATCATCACATCTCAAATACTGATGATGATTTCTCATGCATAACTGAACCATCTCATCTCAAATACTGACGAGTGACTTAACTGCCCTCATTTCAAAAAAGAATTGTCATTTCAAAACCTGAACTGAAGGATTTGACATCCGCATAGTTGACCAATGTTTTAAGATTGGTTTGTGGATTCCGCTGACAAATGGATAAGTCCTTTTGCGTCCAAATTGCGCTTTCCTATAGAAAATAAATCAAAAATTCCACCTCTAGCTTTTAATTGTTCATATGCAAGTTCAGTAATAAACTAAAATGCGGAATCCAATTACATTTCAAAAACGCATACAAATTTTGCGGATTCCACTTATATTTGCGGATTTCACTCACTTTTTGCGGAATCCACTTACAGTTGCGGAATCCAGAACAACTAGCTTTATTTGCTTGTTGCGGAACCCGCAACCATACAAATGTGCCGACAAAATTTACGTTACAGGTATATGTATGCGGAATCCACTGAAATTTTGTTTGTGGAATCCACTTACATTTTGGAACATATATATACACTTGTCTCTGGAATCCAGTTCACAGTTTGTCCTCGTAATGATATCTAGAGACTCAAATCAAAATATTCAATTATACATTAAAGCTATTTAAAGGTTGTTGAAGCTATTTGAATACAGAAAAAAAATCTGTTCGACTTATAAAATACGATTAGCGTGCACTTTTCGGCCAAAATCTGATATACTAAGCGTATGAAGCATGCAAATTTGAAAGCAAGTACTTGAAAAGTTGCAGCTGCAAAAGCAAAATAATTTCTCCTTTCTATGAGATTCCTAATTGAATATTTGAATATTTATTTAGCATTAAATTTTTTTCGGAAAGATTTTTTCATATGTAATTTGTTCTGAAAAATTCTTGCAACTTTGTGCTTTCAGCTTTTGAAGCAAAAACAATTAGTATTTTCTAAAAAAATTGTAGCTTTAATTCTTACCGCTAAATAAAAAGGGGAAAACTTTGGGGCCATATGTTTTTTTTTAAATCAAAAATTTCCCCAAGATTGCGAATCATGGAATCTGATTTTTCAATATTGATATCACATAAGCAATTAAAATACTAAAAATAACTGTTTAATTATTTTCAGAGACGAAAGCAAAAAATTATTTTAAAAAAGTTCGAAGAAAAAATTTAAAACTTTCCTTTTTTCAAAACATTTGAAACATTAAGTAAATTTTCCTTTTAGCCAAATTAACTGTTGACCAAACGTTTGAAAAACAACCGTAAAAAAGGATTTGATTATAATTGTTGACATTCCCTTATTAAAAATTGATCTTCTTAAAAAGTTGCCCGTTTTAGGCTCTAATTAATTCAGATTTTTTTTGTTTTTAATGCAGCGCCCTATAATTTTCAAAAACAGCAATAATGATCGAGTTTTATTTTTTAGCATTTTTTAAAAAAACTTTGTTGATTAAAATCATTTTTCAAAATGGCAAAATTTGAGCACACGAAAAAAAATTTTGTGATGTTTTCTGTAAAATGGCTTATTTGGTGTTTGACTGATTTGTTTATAATAAGTTTGTGATAATTTGAACAAAATCCTTTGAAAAGTTTTTTTGTCTATTTTTCATTTACATATTTTTCAACTGAGTATCTGTCATTGATTCAAAATTCTATCATCGAGTTCTTTGAAAAATCTGACTGCGAGTTCAGTTCTAAAGTCGTTAAATTTTCTCTGAGGGTTTTCCTAAGTTTTCGTCTTCCGAGTTTTTCATTGTGGAAGTTTTTTAACAGTATAGGTTCACAAACCATGTTGCAACTCAGCCAGGAGTGCCTTGTTTTTGACACATGCGGCAGAGGTTTTTTCGAAAATAACTTTTTTTGTCTCGTGAAAAATCTAAACATGAGTCTAGTCTGATTGCCGAAGTGGAGAATATTTTAGTGTTTATTCAGCAATGAAAAAAATCTGGACGTTATTTGATTAATGTGTTAAGCGCTCACACTAGTAATTTTACTATTTCAGATCCTAAAAAAATATTTCTCAGATCTAATTTTCAGATCTGAAATGGTTTCTGCATTATTAAAAAATCGCTGGAGTTTTTTACGTAAAGGGTTTATTCAGATACATATCCAGATCTGAAAACTTAATTTTCATTGTTATTTCAGATCTAATACTCGGTTCTGCAATTTTATTTTTCATGCATTATTAGTTTTCATTATTTTGCATTTTTTAAGTATATTTGAAGCACAATTAGAGTTTTGTTGAAGTATACTTATAATTGTAATGTAGCAGAAATTCTTTTTTTTCTTTTCAGTGCGCGCTTAGCGTAACAGGTATTAGAAAACATAAGCGCAAGTTGATGGTTGGCTCACAAAAACTTCTTGAAAAAAAACTCATGACTCTTGAAAACTCAATGCATACTTCAAAATAAAATGTTTGAAAACAACTGGAAAAAAAACTGTTTGCGTCAATTGAGCAGTCGCCCCATTTTTCTCGTGCGGGGGATGTGGGAGGGGGAGCTCAATAGGTACTTGAGACATGTTGATAACTTTCTGAAACTAGTTTGATTGATATGAAAACATGAATAAAATTCTCCGACGAAGATATCACGCCAAATTTTACAATATCAAAGCTCAAAAGTAACATTCAGAGGGAAAACAAAATCAATAAAACTCAGGCACTAGTAGGGCGCTGAGGAGAATTTTTTTGTATTCAAATACAAGGTCAGAGCACCAACTCTGGAAACACGTTTTCCTCAATGAGATGCAATAGTCGCCCAATAAAAATTTGCAAGTTTTTTTTTCTAATTTTTCAATTTTTTCCATTTCAAAATTTGTCTCGATATTCATAGAAAATGAACTGGAGTCGGTTAATTGATTGTGTACCATAAACTCATCAACCATGTAATTGCAATTGTTGACGTGTTTTTGTAGCGACTTAGTTTTTGCTTGGGAGAAGATAGCTGAATTGGTCAATACGAGGGAGAGGAGAGGTTGCTCGATCAATCCCTTTGTTTTTTATGAACAAAAAACTATATATATTATTATTCTGTCATCAAACTCTTCACTTCTGAAGAGTCCATTAAAGTTTTTAATACCTATTTTGAAGTGTATTCGATTTTTTTTTAATTCTAGGCAACATTAAACTCAATTTATAACAAAATTTATCTTCAGAAATTTTAAACAATTTGTTTCTCATAATGTTAAAAAAACAGATCCACTAAAAATCGTTATTGTCGGTTTTTGGTTTTTTAAAGCTTTTGTCAGCAGCGGATCTTCGGGTTCTAAAAAAATGTTGTCAGCAGTTCTTCACTGAGCAAATTTTTTAAGAATCAGAAGCACATATAGTTCCGACTACGTTCATTTTTAAACAAGAGTTCAAAATTCAAAAATTTCATATTTTTTTCAGTTTATTATATATAGTCAACACCCTACTAAAATCAATACATTTATGTATCAATAATTTTCAAAAGAATTTACTTATTTTGAGTTTGAGTTATTTTGGGTCTGTGTTACTGAAAGTTTTGGAACGGGTTCATTCTTAGTATGGTTGATTTATAGGTTTTTCATTTGATACTGGAAATTATTTTGCTCCTAACATAAGTCTTGCAGGCCCGGCCATAGCTAACTTGTTTTTTTTTGGTTATTTTTACCTGATTTTGGCCACTATTGTTCTTTTTATGAAAATTAACGACATAAGAAAGTTGAAGTAAATTTATCTTAGAAATTGCTTCAAGTTACTTTAACAGTTAAGGCAAAAAAGGCTCGTCTTAACCTGACTGCAATCCATCTCAACTAATACCTTAACCGACCTCAACCTTACCACCGGGAAGGCCTGCACTGTAATGTCCATGAAATATAGGCATTTTTTGAGCAAAAGAAAAATTGTCGTCGCCGCTATTAAAAATACAAAAAGACAATCAAATTAAACCGAAATCATTAGAACCGAAACTCACATTCATTAAATAAACACATGAGTTGAACGGAAGAAAAAAAAATTTTATTTTCAGGCCAAAAACTACTGTAATCCGAAATCATTCGAATTGAAACAATCGAAATTTTCTTTTTCTCAGTCCATAAACATAAAACTTTAAATGTCAAAGAGAAACCGGCAGCAAATTTCTGAAAAAAAAAAATCGAAAACAAGTCTCTGTAACTTTGTTAGTTAAGAAATGAGACAATTCAGGAAAAAATGCGACAAAAAATTAGTGACTAGATTACTTATATATACAAATCTAATTAGTTTTGAGGTTTTTGCTGGCCGTACGAATAGTCTTACGCACTTGGGACAGCCTATGTTCGCTTTGATATAGTTGGTTATCTTTATATGATCACCTACAAGATGGTTTCTAGGACGGGTTCTGACCTACTAAGGACAGTCTCTGACTTGATCTTGCTTCATAATTACTAAAGCCTTTAATTTATGTTTCGCACAGTGATATCTAAATTAAATGGAGCTCCATTACGAGGACAAACTATTTATTTTGTGAATTGTAAGCGGGTTCCGCAACGAGGGCTTTCTCTTTGTTCTGCTTTTGATATTTCCTTTTCTTGGATCGTTCCGACAAAAATTGAACAAGTTTAAAAAATCTTTTTCTGAAATCCAGATACGTACACACACCAAATTAAGGGCCTATACATTTGCCTTTGTTTGAGCCTCTTAGCCTGACCGTATTTGCCTGACCTTTTTTGACGTTATAAGTTGTTCCGAATTATCAAAATCAAACACCTTCAAAAATCGTTCTGACAAGAAAAATAATTCTTGGATCCAAAATTCAACATGAAATTGAAACATAAAGAATGATCCTATTCGAATTCTAAAACTAAGAAGTACCCTTCATCGAAGTTTCATGGCTAGAAATCGGTTACATTTTTGTTGACTTAAAATTTTTCTACATAATCGATCTTCATGGCAAACTTAGACAAATTAATGGATTTTAAATCCATTTTAGTTGATTATCTAAAAAACTTCTAGTATAATTCATTATAGTCCATTTTTGTTTTCATTTGTATTCAATTTAACCGATTTTTTTAATTTTTGGCAGCTTTTTGCTAACTCGAGCGCGAATGAACACGTTCATCCCCATAATCACTGTTCACTACCCGTGTCTCCTGCTCGTCAAACTCCTTCATTAAACTCTCCCAGCCCCAAAACCAACAACAACCCTGCTGCCACCAGAATAGGTAATTTTGAGATTTTTCTACAGTTTTTCTACAGTTGGTTATCTTTATATGATCACCTACAAGATGGTTTCTAGGACGGGTTCTGACCTACTAAGGACAGTCTCTGACTTGATGTTTAAACTTGTGGGAGGGGTGGGGTAGAGTAAAATGTGGGGTTTGCTTAAAACACTGAATAAAAGAATAACAAAAACACGTACGTAATTTGTCATCAAACACAAATGAAATTAAGATAAAAAACGCAAATGCAAATTTAGCGAGCTCACAAATTAATCAACTTGATTTTAACTTTAATGTTAACAATTAAAATTGCACACGAAAAATTTAAAAAGTTGATTATAATCTAATGAAATCGAGTAGACTTGCCTATTTTCAAACTTCAGAGAGACCAATTATAAAAATGCATTATATTCGATTATATTTCGTGGAACTTCAAGTTTTTTTTATCAATTGAATGCATGAAGATCTATTAATTGATCTGAAGCTTAGTGGAACAAGGTAAAACTCACATTTTCGAACCCGTATCTACCAAAAAACGAAAATTCTGTATTAAATTGAATAGGCTGTAGGCTGCTGAAAACGAATCGGCTGTCAAAAAAGCCGTCAATCTTTTTGCCCAAAACTAGATACGTTTTGTTTTGCTTTTACATCCACAAACTAAGAAAAACTCCAGATTAAGAAAATAACCGATCCTGTAATCCTAAAAAAAAAGAGTTTTTTTTTCAAAACCTTCTGGGCAAAAACTCAAAATTTGGACAATACTGTGCGCTAGTGTAAACTTGTTTGAAGATTTTTGGGAATTTTCAAATTTCTGCTCAGTTCCAGGCACTATTGGATCTAGGATTTTCGCGAGGGGAAGAGACAGATTTTCTAAGAAAGTTTTCTAAGAATTGAAGTTTTTGTCGACATCTGGTTTCTATGACTGTCAATTTGATTTTCCCAGTACAATCCTATTTCTAGAAAAATTACTGTGACACGGGCAGATTTTAAAAATTTTTTTTCAAAAAATTGGGGTTTAATTTGCACAGGCTTTCTTTTGATTATTGATATTATTAGGCGCCGAGGGCATCTTTCGAAATTTTTGGGGAGGGTCGGCTGTTAAGGGGATTGAATGTCTGAGAGTGGTGGGGCGTCAGCTTCATTTTAAATCCGATCTGTTTCGAGGTCCCTTAACGGACTTTACACATTCAGTTCAATTCAGTTTTAAGGAATCATTTGTATTGTGATATTCAAACTAAATTTTTGCAGTAATTCAAATTCAAGCATCAGGCTTAGGCAGTTTTTGTTGCTTCGACCTTTTGAAAAATGAGGCCGAATTTTGTTTTCGGATGTGTGTTATTTTATTTTTCATTTTTTAAATTTATTTTCACGCAAAATCAGCTACCACAAACAATCATCGGAGAATTTTGAATCATATACCATGTTAAAACCCTTAGAGTTCTATTTCAAACAACAATTTTAACATATTCCCAGGGTCGAGAAAAACAGGTTGGAGATCTTTAGTTTTTCGCCTTGATTCGATCAAATAAAGCGAGTGAACAGGCTTACGATACCTAAGTCTTGTAGTTCATGTAATAGCCTAATTTAAACGTAAAAACTTAATTTTATTAGACTAACGTTGCTTTCGTTGAGTAATTTTGCCTTTCTTTGGAATCAAAAACTTCAAAATTCAAACGTTTTTTTTAAGAAACTTAAAAAAGTTCGATTTTATTTGTGTTTTCAATTTGCAGATTTTCTATGACCGTGGAATTTGACTAATCTCTGTTTTCTCTTTAAGTTTTTATCGCAACCTGCAGAAAAAACGACACGATTTTTTTAAAACTACGGTCGGAACATTCTGTGCTACTTGCACAGTAACCGGCTATCCAAGTTTTCCGATTCCTTTTTGTTTTGTTTTTTTTGTTTGTTTTCAGGTACAACAAATGATGCTGAATATTTCGAGTGATCTAACATTTGATAGCCCTTTCAGTCGTGATTCGAACGACATCAAAATCTTTCAAAAAGTTTTCCACCTTGTCTATGAAAACCGGTTTGAGTTTTTTGACTTTGGTCTAATTTCCAACAAATTTGGTGAGAGCGTGTAGGCTTACATTAGCTTACTTTAAAGCGTGAAAGCTCAATTGTACTAGAAAAAAAATTAGTTTTTGCAGTTTGCTGTTATTAGCGCCATTTGGATATTAAAAACTTCTAAAATTCAAAAAAATATGAAAGTTTTTTGAATTCAGTTTTTGACGTTTCTTTTGTTTTCCTAGTCATTTTTCTACAATTTTTGCTAATTTTACTATGACTGTCGAAAATTCCCAAGTTCAAATTTTTTTTAGATCCTTTTATCACATCCTGCAGAAAAAAAAACGACACTAGTTTGGAGAAAAAAACATTGTAAAACTTTTTGTAATTTTTAATTCTACGATAGCAACATACTGTGCTTCTTGGATAATGACAGGCTATCCTTTTTTCTTTGTGTCTTAATTTGACATGTAATTTGATGACTGAATTAGTGAAAAGAACCCTCATAATCATCATTGGCTCAACAAGGAAAATACCTCCGATTTCTATGTGTTAATGCCAAAATATGAGAAAAATAAAGTTCAATTTTGTTTTTTAATAAAATTAAGATAGAATATCAAGATAATTTTGGCGTTCAGTTTTTTTCTATGTTGTTCACAGTTTTCTCCACTCAATTAACTCATCGGCTTAGGTCAAATGAAATGCAGTGTAAATTTTCAAATGTAATTGTGGACTGTTAATGTTAGTAATATTTAAAGGTAATTTAGTTTTGAAACAGCTTTTCTCTTCTCTTCGTTGTTCACACATTTTTGTTCACACTAGCTTAGCACATGGATTTGGTTCCAATGTGTGTGTTATTTTGGACCCGTGTGTCACGGGAATCTTGGCATGAGTCCTCGAGGACTGGGATCAGACAGGAATCTTGACATGAGTCCTCGAGGAATGAAATCAGACAGAGACTTAACATAGCCCCAAACCCTTACAACCAGATCAGACAGAACATCCTTATACCTGTGAACAGAAAAATAAAACTACATTTGTGGAGGGTGCGGGGGGGGAGGTTGTAGATTTATTAACAAGATCTGGTTTCAACTCCATTTGTGAATTGACATTTCTAAAGAAATTTGCCGATGTATGATGAATACTATCAACCAAATAATATTTCGTCTGCCAGAAATTTTGCTATCACCTAATTTTTGATCACTGGTTTGATCAATCCTTGCCGCAAAATAAATACGATCTAACCGTCGAAACATACAAAACTTCTAATATCACTCGGGTTTACCTCCATACGGAAATGCTAATCTTACAACTCCATAAACTAGATCCATGAAAAATACTACTCAACAATATTCATGCTAGTATACCAAAATGTTTGATCGAGTTTTTTACATTAAAATTTTTTTAGTTCGACATATAACTCGTTTGTCGTCATAACCCGTCAAAAAACGAACTCTATTTTAAAAAAAACCCGAACCGAAGTTTCATGGGTAATAATCGATTATAATGGATTTTTTTAAACTAAAATGTTGTCTATATAATCGTTTATCATGTGAAACTTGGACCACGTAATCGATTTTAAACCGATTTTAGTCGACTATTTTGGAAAAATTTAAGTCCATTATAATCCATTATAATCGATTATAATCCATTTTTTTTTTCATTATAATGGAATGTTGTTTTACATAAAATCCATGAAAATTGATAAAGTTTTGTAAATAATTACTCTTATTTTGCAACTTTCTGCAAAACCCGAACGAACACGTTCATCCAGGGGCGGCCAATATGTAGTAATTTTCTGAAAAGTGCCCAAAAACAGCTTTTTTGACCAGCTCCTCGCTTCAACACCCCTCCCCCGCCCCGCCCCTATGTACCCCCCTCCCCCAACCCACAACGTACCCCCATCCCTAACCCACGACGTACCTCCAATTCGGAAGACGAGAATATACGGCGTCTTTCCACAGATCAATGCAGAGGGTAAGGAGACGATATCCGCCGCAGCAGAACACGAGAAGCAAAACTCCCGCAATCAACCTGGTACCCATACCTGAAAAATAAACATTGTTTTTAATTCTAAGAATGAATTTCATTTTTCAATCTATTTTTGACAAAAAGTCTTCTCCAAGCGTTTCGGGTGTCCTTTGAATTTATTTTGCCGACCTAAAAAAAACGCGAAAAATGTTCCCATGAGAAAATTGAAAGCAGCGGTAGTGCATATTTTCAGATTATCAGAAGAAGTTTGATAAATTTGTTTGATAAGGCAAGATGACAAATTCAGTAATAATTATCTTAGCTCAACGCTTGAATCAAAAAACCATTTGTCGAATCATCACACAAGGCTATTAAAAATCTGCCTTCCAATCCGCAGTTGTTTTGTGTTTCACAGACAATTTTTTATAAAACTCCGAGTTCAAAAAAATAGCCTTGAAAAATATTATAATGTTTAATAGCGTAAAATGTAATTGCATTATGAGGCCAAACTGTGCATTTTGTGCATTGTAAACGAATTCCGGAAAAAGCTAAAATCAGATATGTTGCGGAATCCACAACATTGTTACTTTTCTTTGATTTTTTTTTGCTGTTTTGGAAAAGTTTGTGGAATCCACAAACAAATCATAATATATGTAATTAGTAAGTTTAAACTGTCATGGAATCCGCAACTGTTGTTGGAATCCGCAAATTGTTAGCGGAAACCGCAAACTGTAAAGGAATCTTACGGGAATCCACTTACTTTTGCGGAACTTGCATACAGTTGCGGAATCCAGAACTACTAGCTATATTCTTCTGTTGCGGAATCAGCGACAAAACAAATATGCCGACAAAATTTACGTTACAGGTATATGTATCTTAAATGTTGTAGGTGGAATCCACTTACGTTTGGGAACATGTTTAAAAATTAGTCTCTGGAATCCAGGAACATACAGACACAAAATTGTGCGTCTATCTAGTGCACAGTTTGGCCTCGTAATGTGATTCGGATGTTTTTTGGTGTTTTTGAGTCAAGGTAAATTTTTACATAAAAATGGTAAATAAGAATACTTTTTTCTCGACAATTACGGAAACACGCCTGTGTGAAATTAATATCAATCACGTTAATTGAGTTTTTTGAACGAATCGTTTGGCAATATATAGGTAGAGATATAAGCCAAATGACTTGTTCAAAAATGAGATTCACAATCTTTTCGAGAAACTTTTGTAGAAATTGATTCCTAACTCAGTGAAGATATTAGAATAACCCGGTTTGACCAAAAATGCTTATCATACTACTTTGAATTATGAAAAAATATATATAGTATCATCATACTATTTTCAATATCAAAAAAAAATTAATAATGAAATAGCAAGAAAAGTCATGTTTCCATACTATATAATGAAAAAAACAGCATATATTTGCACATTCTGGAACTTAATAACACGCGTTTTGCCAAACTTTTCCCACAAAGATTTTATCAAAATAGCAAAATAAGTTTTTTATTGTAAAAAAATGTAGGACAAACATTTTCCATACCATAAAACTGTGTGATATACATACTTTCCATAAATGAAAAAGTAAAAAAAAAACTAATTGGATTTTTGTGTTTCATCCGAACTAATAACCAATGATTTTGTTGTAAGGAAACTCAGAGCGTGACTGGCAGTTACCACGCAGATAAATTGATTTGGTGCTTTTAGTCATGTAAGTTAAGTTTTACATTCTCACATGGAATTATGTACCTAAATTGTACTTTCTTGTATGTGGTTAGATAATTTTTAGTTTGAAAGTTGTTGTGATTGAAAGAAAAGCCTGCATTTTATAAATTTGTATCGATCTTATCATAAGAAAACAAAAAATCATAATCGTGTTTTAAAAGAAAACACTTTTTTGATTTTTGGTACTTTTTTGGTATCATGGGCTACGTTATAAACACAAAAAGTGCACAAATTTTTTTGTAACATATATAGCTCAGCATAAAAGCAAATTTGCAACCCAACAATGATTAAAAATTGTTAGCCTCAAATTTATTTTTTAATGAAAAATATATCATACAAATTTCATATATGTAAACTAAAGGATAAGCATTTTTTCGTACCGAAACTGAAATTATCTTTTTGGCAGTAAATTAATCTCAATACTGAAAACCACTATTGAACTCCTTTAAAATTGGCCAAACAAAGTTTCGAATGATTTTTGAATTTTCTATTTTTTCTCTGAAAGTTATTTGAAAGTTATATGATTTTGGAACAAAAGTAAATCATGTTTTTGATACTTGAGTTGCTCTTTGTCATTGAAAGCCTTCATCAACTTCAATTGTAATAAACAAAACATGTTTGTAGAGAGATTTTTGAGAAAAAAAATCTACAAAAAAGCTTATCATACGTTTTTCATCCATGAAATTGTATGATTAAGCATTTTTTATCCGAAAACTTTTATGATTTTCACACGACCAGAAAGTTTTAAGTGAGCCAACTATAAAAAATTTGTAATAAAATTTTTTTGAATTTTGTATGAAAACTGTATGTTACGCATTTTGTCTATGGACGCTCTTTATAAAAGAGGTGACTTCTAGGTTTTTTTGCACGCAGCATCGTTAAAACTAACAACTTTTACAAGATCATTTTAATTCGAATCGATAAATATCAATTTTACCATTTGCAGATGATTCAGTAGGTCATTTAGATTTTTTAAATTGAAAAAGCTTTTTTTCTCTACAATTTTTTTTAAAAATAATAATGTCTTATGTGCCTGAGTATGACATTTTTTGTTGGTACAACGATAATATTAAACTAGATTGGTTATACAAACTAGACCACAAGTGAAAAACTGAGAATTCACCCCTTTACTTTACCTTTCTCCTTGTTGACGCTTATAGGGATTGTGGTTCTGCAGTTGGGACACTGGATTGTTGCCGTGTTACTGTCCCGACTCGGAACAACCCCATACACCAACACATTCACATTCGTATTCCTGCAACAGAGACCCAAATCTTTTTAAAATTATTTTTAATTTAAAAACAACGCTGGCAAACAAGTCGATCAAAGTTATTATAAAAGCCTGCTTGAAAGTTTGAGCGGTAGTCAGGAGATACGTATTGGGCGTTACGGGAGGTTCAAACAGGGTTTCCGTTTTGAAATTGTTAGTTTCACCGTGACCACCGTATTTTTGTTTGGATCACCTTGATGGTTTTGATCTTTATTTGAAAAATTTAGGGTTTTGGTGTAAACACATGAAATTAAGACACACATTACAAAACCGAAATAAAGACATACATTTAATGTTTTTTTTGGAACTTACAGAAAGTTTCCAGTGTTCTGGAATGTTGCGGGCTGTTGATGCGGAGGCTGCCCGTAAGGTGGATTTGGCTGACTATAGCCTAAATTGTAGCTTCCAGGCGGAGCCTTTTCTTTAGTAGGATAACTCGACATCACTTTTTTGAGTAAAGTTGGAATTTGTCAGTTTATATCTTATCAAAGCTGTATAAAATGTGAAAAGGTCAATGCTGTTTTTTCCAAACTATTATTTTTTGTATAAACGCATTTGTATCTTTTTGGATATAATCACACTGATGAATATTTGTTTTTTATAGTATCGGTTTGGTATCAACCAGATCAAAGAAGGTCGGGGTTTTCGCAACTAGCACTGGATTGTCTCGGAAGTAAATACAAAAAATTGACCATATAAGTTTTTATTTCATGACAATTCTATCTAAGTCTTAGGTATCATTTAAATTTCTCTGGCTGACAGATATTTGTTCTAATTCTGTTTTTACACCATATGATGAATTGGAGATGGTAAAAATGCCGATTTTATTATCTGAAGCGTATTTGGATGGAAAACAGCAATGAAAGCTTATGTGTTACTCTTTGTTGGTAAAATTTTCTGGCCAACGAATTTTGACGCAGAGTAATTTTAGAAAAAGATTTTATAACGTCACAAAAAGAAAAGAAACACGCTCTTCTGTTACGTTAAAGGTTTGGCAAAAAAAATCTTCACTTTTCAAAGGCTGCTTCGATACTGTTGTGAATTCGACGTGCTATTAAACATTGCTGATAGATTTATTTTTACTATTTTACTTGCTGATTGTGAATATGCAATTAAGTTTTTGTATAGCATGCGAATTTTCTATTACTACATGATCAAAAATTATTGACGGAATAATACATAAATCAAATGAGCAAAGCAAAAAATGACAATGGATTTAACAAATCTCAGTCTGACGACTCGAAGCACGGATTATACACCTCTTCAAAAAAGAAAAAAAACAATTCGTTTGTTGAAAATCAAGTATTTGAAATTAAAATTAAAATTTGAAAATTTAAAAAGCAAAGTTATTGGTCATACAATGTAATATAAAAATGAAATTGGCCAAATAAAATTAATTTTAACCCAAGTTATTCTTCAATATACTGCCACAAATTAAACTTGTTGGTAAAACTTTTAAAAAAATAAAATTCAACATCATCGTATTGTATGTTAAAGCGTATTTCATTACAATATAATATTGTATAACGTTCCATATAGGAAACGATCCCAAGAAACAAAAAATTTTTCTATAATTGTAATTTTATTCCGAAGCGTGAAGATGCGATTTCTGAACGATGTTTCTTCAGCTGATGGTTTGGGTGTTCTCCTTTCCTCTCGTATTGAATTTAAGGCGGTTGCCACGTATTTTACTGTCCTACTTATTTGTTTCTCGTGTGATTCTATTAGTTGGTTTGAGATTCCGTTTAGCACAACCACTAATCAAATTGAAAACTCGACAGGAGTGCAATCAATATTAAAAACATTTAAAGTATTGGCTTTCTTATGGATAGAAAATTTCCAATTAAGACTTGATTTAAAAGTCGATAACTCCGATTTAGCAAAAACTTATCAAAATTGTATGATTAGAGTTTTTTCATAGACCTACTTTTTCTGTCAGCAATTTAGCATTTGATTAGCATTTTTGGTCTGTGAGCGTCAACCCGGGATCATAGTGGTATAAAACATTTTGTTCATTTAAAATTGTTTATCAATTTTTTCTGTAACCAAACAACCCTGAGACAATAAAATGGAGAGCTGAGCAGCTAATTTTTGCACGTATAGGTTTTCCTGCCATGTTAGTATCCTCGCAAACAGACACAAAGAATTGTGATTTATAGGTTTCAATTGGTTCATGGGAAGCTGACGCGCTTGAATTACTATAAAAGCCATGGAAAAATGACAGACAAAACAACTGAATTTTTTTCTTAGTTCGGTTTTTAAAAGATTTCTGAAGATACAAACATAAAAAAACTTTAGTGCTTAAAACAGAACAGAGGACAAAATGTATTTACAAACTAACTGTTTCTGAGAATTCTCTACAAGAATCGAAGCAGCAACTTTTTAAAAAAATTTCTGCTAGAACAAATCATTTTTGGCTTATTTAGATCCTGACCCCGCTGCTGTTTTTGACGCCGGCCTTTTTCAGTTCTTTCATCTCTCATTCATGCATAAGGAGTGAGTAAAGCTCTTTACCTTCTGAAGAACGTTGAGCCCATAACTTCGAACTCCTTGCGCTGTTTCTACATCAAAAACAAATCTGAAAACAAGTTTTCTATTCAGGCTATTTTACGCCATCAAAATCGATAAACCAAACTTTGGTTCAACAAGCGTCTTACGAACAGTTTTGGAAAAGTTTCATCTAGCAATTGTCAAAAACTGTTCCTTTGCTCTTTGTAGGGAAAAAGTCGCAACTTCAATGTCTTGTGACTGAAGGCGTCATATTTGGCAAAAATGGTGGTCCTATCTTTAGCCGAAAAATGACTAAAAAAACCACCTCACGCAGAAATGTTTTGCACTTGAAATATTAGAAATACCTCTCATAATTTTTGGTTCAGCATTGGAGTAACAAAAATTAATCTCAGAAAATAGTTTCCAAAAATTAATCTCAGAAAATTCGCATTCGGTTCAACCGTTAATAATCGATTATACTACCAGTCTCACTAAAATTGAGAAACAGTCGAATTTAATCAATTAATATTTGATTATAATTTCTTTTTTAAACTCAAATTACAATTAAATATAAAACCCTATAATCAAATAATCGATTATTTACTCGTCTAATTTTCGATACAATTATAATCAATTATACTTGATACCAAACCATTATTTTTCTTCAAACTTTCGATTCCTTAGGTTGCACAAAAATAAATACAAAAAATTGACCATATAATTTTTTTTTTCATGACAATTCTATCTAAGTCTTAGGTATCATTTAAATTTCTCTGGCTGACAGATACTTTTTCTAATTCTGTTTTTACACCATATGATGAATTGGAGATGGTAAAAAGGCCGATTTTATTATTTGAAACGTATTTGGATGGAAAACAGCAATGAAAGCTTATGTGTTACTCTTTGTTGGTAAAATTTTCTGGCCAACTACTTTTGACGCAGAGTAATTTTAGAAAAAGATTTTATAACGTCACAAAAAGAAAAGAAACACGCTCTTCTGTTACGTTAAAGGTTTGGCAAAAAAAATTCTTCACTTTTCAAAGGCTGCTTCGATACTGTTGTGAATTCGACGTGCTATTAAACATTCAATTGGTTCATGGGAAGCTGACGCGCTTGAATTACTATAAAAGCCGTGGAAAAATGACACACAAAAAATGAATTTTTTTCTTAGTTCGGTTTTTAAAAGATTTCTGAAGATACAAACATAAAAAAATTCTAGTGCTTAAAACAGAACAGAGGACAAAATGTTTCTGAGAATTAAAACAGAACAGAGGACTAATTAACTGTTTCTGAGAATTCTCTACAAGAATCGAAGCAGCAACTTTTAAAAAAAATTCTGCTAGAACAAATCATTTTTGGCTTATTTAGATCCTGACCCCGCTGCTGTTTTTGACGCCGGCCTTTTTCAGTTCTTTCATCTCTCATTCATGCATAAGGAGTGAGTAAAGCTCTTTGCCTTCTGAAGATTGTTGAGCCCATAACTTCGAACTCCTTGCGCTGTTTCTACATCAAAAACAAATCTGAAACAAAGTTTTCTATTCAGGCTATTTTACGCCATCAAAATCGATAAACCAAACTTTGGTTCGACAAGCGTCTTACGAACAGTTTTGGAAAAGTTTCATCTAGCAATTGTCAAAAACTGTTCCTTTGCTCATTGTAGGGAAAAAGTCGCAACTTCAATGTCTTGTGACTGTAGGTGTCATATTTGGCAAAAATGGTGGTCCTATCTTTAGCCGAAAAATGACTAAAAAAACCACCTCAAGCAGAAATGTTTTGCACTTGAAATATTAGAAATACCTCTCATAATTTTTGATTCAGCACTGGAGTAACAAAAATTAATCTCAGAAAATAGTTTCCAAAAATTAATCTCAGAAAATTCGCATTCGGTTCAACCGTTAATAATCGATTATACTACCAGTCTTACTAAAATTGAGAAACAGTCGAATTTAATCAATTAATATTTGATTATAATTTCTTTTTTAAACTCAAATTACAATTAAATATAAAACCCTATAATCAAATAATCGATTATTTACTCGTCTAATTTTCGATACAATTATAATCAATTATACTTGATACCAAACCATTATTTTTATTCAAACTTTCGATTCCTTAGGTTGCACAAAAATAAATACAAAAAATTGACCATATAAATTTTTATTTCATGACAATTCTATCTAAGTCTTAGGTATCATTTAAATTTCTCTGGCTGACAGATACTTTTTCTAATTCCGTTTTTACACCATATGATGAATTGGAGATGGTAAAAAGGCCGATTTTATTATTTGAAACGTATTTGGATGGAAAACAGCAATGAAAGCTTATGTTTTACTATTTGTTGGTAAAATTTTCCGGCCAACTACGTTTGACGCAGAGTAATTTTAGAAAAAGATTTTATAACGTCACAAAAAGAAAAGAAACACGCTCTTCTGTTACGTTAAAGGTTTGGCAAAAAAAAATTCTTCACTTTTCAAAGGCTGCTTCGATACTGTTGTGAATTCGACGTGCTATTAAACATTCAATTGGTTCATGGGAAGCTGACGCGCTCGAATTACTATAAAAACCGTGGAAAAATGACAGACAAAAAAACTGAATTTTTTTCTTAGTTCGGTTTTTAAAAGATTTCTGAAGATACAAACATAAAAAAAATTTTAGTGCTTAAAACAGAACAGAGGACAAAATGTATTTACAAACTAACTGTTTCTGAGAATTCTCTACAAGAATCGAAGCAGCAACTTTTTAAAAAATTTCTGCTAGAACAAATCATTTTTGGCTTATTTAGATCCTGACCCCGCTGCTGTTTTTGACGCCGGCCGTTTTCAGTTCTTTCATCTCTCATTCATGCATAAGGAGTGAGTAAAGCTCTTTACCTTCTGAAGAACGTTGAGCCCATAACTTCGAACTCCTTGCGCTGTTTCTACATCAAAAACAAATCTGAAACAAAGTTTTCTATTCAGGCTATTTTACGCGATCAAAATCGATAAACCAAACTTTGGTTCGACAAGCGTCTTACGAACAGTTTTGGAAAAGTTTCATCTAGCAATTGTCAAAAACTGTTCCTTTGCTCTTTGTAAGGAAAAAGTCGCAACTTCAATGTCTTGTGACTGTAGGTGTCATGTTTGGCAAAAATGGTGGTCCTATCTTTAGCCGAAAAATGACTAAAAAAACCACCTCAAGCAGAAATGTTTTGCACTTGAAATATTAGAAATACCTCTCATAATTTTTGATTCAGCATTGGAGTAACAAAAATTAATCTCAGAAAATAGTTTCCAAAAATTAATCTCAGAAAATTCGCATTCGGTTCAACCGTTGATAATCGATTATACTACCAGTCTTACTAAAATTGAGAAACAGTCGAATTTAATCAATTAATATTTGATTATAATTTCTTTTTTAAACTCAAATTACAATTAAATATAAAACCCTATAATCAAATAATCGATTATTTACTCGTCTAATTTTCGATACAATTATAATCAATTATACTTGATACCAAACCATTATTTTTATTCAAACCTTCGATTCCTTAGGTTGCACAAAAATAAATACAAAAAATTGACCAAATAAAGTTTTATTTCATGACAATTCTATCTAAGTCTTAGGTATCATTTAAATTTCTCTGGCTGACAGATACTTTTTCTAATTCTGTTTTTACACCATATGATGAATTGGAGATGGTAAAAAGGCTGATTTTATTATTTGAAACGTATTTGGATGGAAAACAGCAATGAAAGCTTATGTGTTACTATTTAATGGTAAAATTTTCTGGCCAACTACGTTTGACGCAGAGTAATTTTAGAAAAAGATTTTATAACGTCTTAAAAAGAAAAGAAACACGCTCTTCTGTTACGTTAAAGGTTTGGCAAAAAAAAATTCTTCACTTTCCAAAGGCTGCTTCGATACTGTTGTGAATTCGACGTGCTATTAAACATTCAATTGGTTCATGGGAAGCTGACGCGCTTGAATTACTATAAAAGCCGTGGAAAAATGACAGACAAAAAAACTGAATTTTTTTCTTAGTTCGGTTTTTAAAAGATTTCTGAAGATACAAACATAAAAAAAATTTTAGTGCTTAAAACAGAACAGAGGACAAAATGTATTTACAAACTAACTGTTTCTGAGAATTCTCTACAAGAATCGAAGCAGCAACTTTTTAAAAAATTTCTGCTAGAACAAATCATTTTTGGCTTATTTAGATCCTGACCCCGCTGCTGTTTTTGACGCCGGCCTTTTTCAGTTCTTTCATCTCTCATTCATGCATAAGGAGTGAGTAAAGCTCTTTACCTTCTGAAGAACGTTGAGCCCATAACTTCGAACTCCTTGCGCTGTTTCTACATCAAAAACAAATCTGAAACAAAGTTTTCTATTCAGGCTATTTTACGCGATCAAAATCGATAAACCAAACTTTGGTTCGACAAGCGTCTTACGAAAAGTTTTGGAAAAGTTTCATCTAGCAATTGTCAAAAACTGTTCCTTTGCTCTTTGTAGGGAAAAAGTCGCAACTTCAATGTCTTGTGACTGTAGGTGTCATATTTGGCAAAAATGGTGGTCCTATCTTTAGCCGAAAAATGACTAAAAAAACCACCTCAAGCAGAAATGTTTTGCACTTGAAATATTAGAAATACCTCTCATAATTTTTGATTCAGCATTGGAGTAACAAAAATTAATCTCAGAAAATAGTTTCCAAAAATTAATCTCAGAAAATTCGCATTCGGTTCAACCGTTAATAATCGATTATACTACCAGTCTTACTAAAATTGAGAAACAGTCGAATTTAATCAATTAATAATTGATTATAATTTCTTTTTTAAACTCAAATTACAATTAAAAATAAAACCCTATAATCAAATAATCGATTATTTACTTGTCTAATTTTCGATACAATTATAATCAATTATACTTGATACCAAACCATTATTTTTTTTCAAACTTTCGATTCCTTAGGTTGCACAAAAATAAATACAAAAAATTGACCATATAAATTTTTATTTCATGACAATTCTATCTAAGTCTTAGGTATCATTTAAATTTCTCTGGCTGACAGGTACTTTTTCTAATTCTGTTTTTACACCATATGATGAATTGGAGATGATAAAAAGGCCGATTTTATTATTTGAAACGTATTTGGATGGAAAACAGCAATGAAAGCTTATGTGTTACTATTTGTTGGTAAAATTTTCTGGCCAACTACGTTTGACGCAGAGTAATTTTAGAAAAAGATTTTATAACGTCACAAAAAGAAAAGAAACACCCTCTTCTGTTACGTTAAAGGTTTGGCAAAAAAAAATTCTTCACTTTTCAAAGGCTGCTTCGATACTGTTGTGAATTCGACGTGCTATTAAACATTCAATTGGTTCATGGGAAGCTGACGCGCTTGAATTACTATAAAAGCCGTGGAAAAATGACAGACAAAAAAAATGAATTTTTTTCTTAGTTCGGTTTTTAAAAGATTTCTGAAGATACAAACATAAAAAAAATTTTAGTGCTTAAAACAGAACAGAGGACAAAATGTATTTACAAACTAACTGTTTCTGAGAATTCTCTACAAGAATCGAAGCAGCAACTTTTAAAAAATTTCTGCTAGAACAAATCATTTTTGGCTTATTTAGATCCTGACCCCGCTGCTGTTTTTGACGCCGGCCTTTTTCAGTTCTTTCATCTCTCATTCATGCATAAGGAGTGAGTAAAGCTCTTTACCTTCTGAAGAACGTTGAGCCCATAACTTCGAACTCCTTGCGCTGTTTCTACATCAAAAACAAATCTGAAACAAAGTTTTCTATTCAGGCTATTTTACGCGATCAAAATCGATAAACCAAACTTTGGTTCGACAAGCGTCTTACGAACAGTTTTGGAAAAGTTTCATCTAGCAATTGTCAAAAACTGTTCCTTTGCTCTTTGTAGGGAAAAAGTCGCAACTTCAATGTCTTGTGACTGTAGGTGTCATATTTGGCAAAAATGGTGGTCCTATCTTTAGCCGAAAAATGACTAAAAAAACCACCTCAAGCAGAAATGTTTTGCACTTGAAATATTAGAAATACCTCATAATTTTTGATTCAGCATTGGGGTAACAAAAATTAATCTCAGAAAATAGTTTCCGAAAATTAATCTCAGAAAATTCGCATTCGGTTCAACCGTTAATAATCGATTATACTACCAGTCTTACTAAAATTGAGAAACAGTCGAATTTAATCATTTAATATTTGATTATAATTTTTTTTTTAAAACTCAAATTACAATTAAATATAAAACCCTATAATCAAATAATCGATTATTTACTCGTCTAATTTTCGATACAATTATAATCAATTATACTTGATACCAAACCATTATTTTTTTTCAAACTTTCGATTCCTTAGGTTGCACAAAAATAAATACAAAAAATTGACCATATAAATTTTTATTTCATGACAATTCTATCTAAGTCTTAGGTATCATTTAAATTTCTCTGGCTGACAGGTACTTTTTCTAATTCTGTTTTTACACCATATGATGAATTGGAGATGGTAAAAAGGCCGATTTTATTATTTGAAACGTATTTGGATGGAAAACAGCAATGAAAGCTTATGTGTTACTATTTGTTGGTAAAATTTTCTTGCCAACTACGTTTGACGCAGAGTAATTTTAGAAAAGGATTTTATAACGTCACAAAAAGAAAAGAAACACGCTCTTCTGTTACGTTAAAGGTTTGGCAAAAAAAAATTCTTCACTTTTCAAAGGCTGCTTCGATACTGTTGTGAATTCGACTTGCTATTAAACATTCAATTGGTTCATGGGAAGCTGACGCGCTTGAATTACTATAAAAGCCGTGGAAAAATGACAGACAAAAAAACTGAATTTTTTTCTTAGTTCGGTTTTTAAAAGATTTCTGAAGATACAAACATAAAAAAAATTTTAGTGCTTAAAACAGAACAGAGGACAAAATGTATTTACAAACTAACTGTTTCTGAGAATTCTCTACAAGAATCGAAGCAGCAACTTTTTAAAAACTTTCTGCTAGAACAAATCATTTTTGGCTTATTTAGATCCTGACCCCGCTGCTGTTTTTGACGCCGGCCTTTTTCAGTTCTTTCATCTCTCATTCATGCATAAGGAGTGAGTAAAGCTTTTTACCTTCTGAAGAACGTTGAGCCCATAACTTCGAACTCCTTGCGCTGTTTCTACATCAAAAACAAATCTGAAACAAAGTTTTCTAATCAGGCTATTTTACGCCATCAAAATCGATAAACCAAACTTTGGTTCGACAAGCGTCTTACGAACAGTTTTGGAAAAGATTCATCTAGCACTTGTCAAAAACTGTTCCTTTGCTCTTTGTAGGCAAAAAGTCGCAACTTCAATGTCTTGTGACTGTAGGTGTCATATTTGGCAAAAATGGTGGTCCTATCTTTAGCCGAAAAGTGACTTAAAAAACCACCTCAAGCAGAAATGTTTTGCACTTGAAATATTAGAATACCTCTCATAATTTTTGGTTCAGCATTGGAGTAACAAAAATTAATCTCAGAAAATAGTTTCCAAAAATTAATCTCAGAAAATTCGCATTCGGTTCAACCGTTAATAATCGATTATACTACCAGTCTTACTAAAATTGAGAAACAGTCGAATTTAATCAATTAATATTTGATTATAATTTCTTTTTTAAACTCAATTTACAATTAAATATAAAACCCTATAATCAAATAATCGATTATTTACTCGTCTATTTTTCGATACAATTATAATCAATTATACTTGATAACAAACCATTATTTTTATTCAAACTTTCGATTCCTTAGGTTGCACAAAAATAAATACAAAAAATTGACCATATAAATTTTTATTTCATAACAATTCTATCTAAGTCTTAGGTATCATTTAAATTTCTCTGGCTGACAGATATTTTTTCTAATTCTGTTTTTACACCATATGATGAATTGGAGATGGTAAAAAGGCCGATTTTTTTATTTGAAACGTATTTGGATGGAAAACAGCAATGAAACCTTATGTGTTACTCTTGGTTGGTAAAATTTTCTGGCCAACTACGCTTTTGGTAGACGTTAGTTCCTATGAAAAAAGAAAAAAAATGTTTTCAATTTTGCCAATCAATTCAAATTCAAAAAAAAAATTTTTTAATTTCTTACTCATTAGAGTTGTTTTGTGATCATATTTGTAGCTTTTTTAATCACCAAAACATCATCAAATTGATTTAGTTTCATGATTGATTCGGAAGGTTTTTTTTCATCTACTAGTGAATTTTTCTACTGCTATTCCATCTTTATCCATCTACTAGTGTGAAAAGATCTCTATGAAACTTTTGTTTCGTAGTAAAACTTTGTGTTCAGATGAACAAAGTGTTCAAGAATTATCTGTTTTAGAGATTTTCTTATAGACACAAAATTAATAACCCAGATCATATAATTCGAAAAATGTTTTGGTTTGACAAAATTTTGGCAAAACAAGAAATTATAATCAATTCTAATCGATTATTATTGATTTTAGGAGTTTTTTCTAAGAATAATATTCAATTATAATCGATTATAAAAGATAATAACCTCTTGAAAAATATCTCGATTATAATCAATTATAAATCCTTTGAACTCGTAATTTTGGTAACTATAGTAAATTAAAATTGTCAAAAAGTCATCTTAATAATCCGTTATAATCGATTACTTACGCCGAAACTTAGATGCGGGTACGGAAACAAGGAGCCACAAAACTTTTTTCGGTGACAATAAAAAAATAAATATTCAAAAAAGTTTTTTATCAAATATGATTATACGATTACATGCCCTGCTTGCTAAAAAAAGAGGCTAAGCAATTCCCGTACGTTTTTTTTATAGATCACATTCGTTAGAAAAATGCATAACAACTCTCTGTCTCTAAGCTTTTCAAATGATGGTGGTGTTTGAACAGCTTCTTTATCGTCTAAAACTTCTGACCAATCAAAACCGAGTTCACGTTAACACTTCTTCCGGAAAATTCCAAAAACAAACGGGAGTTTGTAAAAACGTTTGAGCAATTGGATTTTTTCTAGAAAACTAAAAAAAAATTTACACGCTTTTTTTTGGACTACAAAAGTAATTTTTCAACAAAAAAAAGATTTTAGAAAAACTTGAATGTTTTCAGAATTCTTTTGAAATTTCTATTAAATGTGTTAAACATTTATTTAAATTCCTTAGAGTTAGTATTGTATGACTAAAAACAGTTGTATAGAATTGTTGGACTTGCATTTTTGATGAACGGAGTTCAACTCTGTGGTTAGAGGTTGTTTCAAATAACTCAAAACCATTACCAGTCCAAACTGTGCACTATATAGGTGCACAATTTTGTGTCTATTTGTTCCTGGATTCCAGAGACAAGTCTGTCTACATGTTAAAACTTTGTCGGAACGATCAAAGGAAATTAAAGAACAAAAGAAGAACAAAGGGAGCGTCCTCCTTGTTGTGGAATCCGCCTACAATTCTCAAAATGCACAGTTTGGCCTCGTAATGACTCATCCTATTGTGCCATCACTCAGTTCTATAGGTTATTTAAAAATCGATCCAACTTAAATTAGATCCAACTTTCATTTTTTTGCAAGTCGGCTAATGAACACCTCATCTAGACAAATCTTCTGGATGGTTTCATCTGGTTGATGTGGTAGCAATTTCTGCGAGACAGATCGGCCTCCCAATTTTGCAATCCAAGAAAAAAAAGTCTTCGTGGACTTCTGAAAAGTCTTTTTGCTCATTGGAAAGTTTATGTAAAAATCTTGAGAAGTCACTAAATTTTTTGACCTAACTTTTGGTGTGTGTGTGATTACGCTATCAACAATGAAACCATACAAGCATCCTTTGTATTTTTCCTTTTTTTCTAGTTACTGAAATGTGCATCGAAATTTAACGTCTTTCGGTTCAATTTCAAATTACTGTCAATGCTTTTTGACATGTTATTTGAAATTAATGAGGGAAAAATCAATAATTCCCCAAAACTTTCATTAAATTCCACCCCCCCCCCTAAAAGTTCAACCAATTTTTTCTGCTCACGTTCTTTGATTGAGAAAAATTGTAAAGATTCTTTCCATTGAAACCCTGTTATGGTTTCATGAACAAAAAAGATCCCTATCTTATTTTCGGACGGATAGATTCGTGCAACTTCTTAGTCTAATACCAATCTCTTCCAATATATATTTATCAACTAAATTTTTTGTGAGTTTTAAGGAGTAGCAAATGGGCGATCCATAACTAATTTTCAAGTTTGAGTCGTTCTATTTTATGTCGTTCTATTTTTTGCCTTTTTAAGAAGATTTAGTTATTCTTTTTAATTGAGTGGGAGTGTTTAGTTGTAGCTACTTTTGCAGGGATTTCTTTTTCAGGAATTTTCATATATTTTTGAATGAATATATGAAATTCGATTCTTTTGAATCTTTTTCGATTGAACTTCGAATAGCATAAATCTAGTTATTGACTTTCGATTTTTTTCTACTTCATGTTTTTCCTTAGATTTTTCTGTCTCCCTATTTTTCAAAAGATTAAATGCTGATTTATAATTTTTATTCTGATTTGGGAATTTTCAAAACACAGTTTTTTGATCGACACTTCCATTTTTCTTTTCTTTATCAAATTCTAGTTTTCAGAAAGAATGTAAAGAGTTTTTAGAAATCAGATAATGTGGTGATCTCATCTTTTTTTTTCGAGTTTTTGGTTGACGATTTTGTTCGGTTATGCGATATTATCTTTTTAACAGTGACGTTTAATTTTGTCTTGCAATTGATCATAAGTTAAACTTGGCTTCTTATTCAAGTTTCAAAACAGGTGAGATTTGATCACATCATATTTGCGCTAATTTTTCAACTACATTTTCTTTGCATTATTTGAAATGTGAAAGCTTGCAACTTTGGCTAGTGTTTCTTTAGTAAGGAGTAAAAAAATTTTGTCGGTTGAAAAAGTTGTTTGTATTTTGCTGAAATCTGATTGAGAATCCTTTCAGTTCGCAAACATATCGGTTTTTGAAACTCAACAAAAGGCAACAGAAAAAAGCTCTTTTTTAATGACCCGAATTTGAACATTTAAAACAATTTTTTCTCCCTAAAAACGATTGAAGAATAAATAAACGGTTTAAAATCACAGTGCCAGTCGGTCAAATTTGGATGTTTGACTTTGAGATGAACGTTTAACTTTGATTTTGGGGGACAAAAGTAATTTTTCAAAATTTCGATTTGGGCCTATCATGCTCAATTTTCTCGCGACAACTGAAAATACGAAAAAAAAAATCAGACAGAAGATTCGAGTTATAATCACAGGAAAATTGCTGGAAAATCCGAGAATAAAATTGCTACTTGCAGTTTTATCATAAGTTTGCGACACGAGTAGATCTATCTTGTTCCCGATGGGAAATCATCAAGAGTTCAAGAAGAGTGATAGAGAAGAACGATCCATTGGACCAGAGTGATACTTGAGTGGAAAGATGGACAGCTGAAGCTGCCCAATGGTCCGGAGAGAAAAACGTCTTGAGTTAAAACTTATTTCTTCAAAACTTCTCGAGTTAAATTTATTTACCTTAAATCAGCTCTAGAGTTGCTTTACCATTATTAGTTATTTAATTCTAGAGGTCGTGTTTGTATCTGAGTACCTAAATTAAATTTCTTGAGTGTATTTTATGTGAATATGTTGAGTTAAGGCGAGTTTTTAGGTTGATCCATCTGAAATGGATCAAAGGTCCACTGTCCGACAAAAACCAACAGTATGCTTAAGCTGCGACCCTGTTTTTGATGGCGTTTGCATCTTTTAGGTATTTGACCATGGGGGCGTTCTTATTTCTAGAGTGGGGGGTGTATTTTGGTAGTTGCCTTCAAGCTGTAACACGGTTTGTAGTCTCATGTCGCAAGCGAACCGAATTGGCTCCGACCGCATGAGGTAGAAAAACACAAGAGATAGTGTTCCTGACACTTGAGCCAATGGTTATAGGTCCTATTTCTCTTAGCCTCATGTGCTATCTTACCTTTTTTTCGAGTGTTTGGGAGACGATTTTGTTCGGTTATTTGACTTTATCTTTTTAACAGTGACGTCTAATTTTTTATTGCAATTGCTGATAAGTTAAACTTGGCTTCTTATTCAAGTTTCAAAACAGGTGAGATTTGATCATTTCATATTTGGGCTAATTTTTCAAGTAAATTTTATTTGCTTTGTTTATTTGCATTGAAATCTCACAATTTTGGCTAGTGTTTCTTTTGTAAGGGTTAGAAACAAAAAACGAAAAAGATTAGAAGTAGGAACAAAAAAACGGTAAAAAAATCAAAAACGACAGTGGCTTTGATTTCTAGATTAGGTGGATCACAGCTTTATATTAGATATATTAAATTAATTAAATTTATATTATAAAAAATATAAATAAAAATTAAATTATAGTCATACTGTTTTCAAAGGAGACCTATCGTCTCGATCGAATCAGCAAAATTAAAAGGTGCCTGTGTTCGGGGCTTTGAAAGGGTTTTCTGAAAGCCTTGCAACCTCAGAGGACCACTGGAAGACTTGACTGGAACAGGTGACCAGGCAAATGGCCAACTAGTTCTCAGGACTGGCAAAAAGAGACCCGCGGCTGGAAAGAGAGTACCAGCAGCGTGACCAGAGTAATACAGCAGTGAGATGGGATCACAAGGGTGTTCCGTGTGGTCAAACTGGTATCGTTGAAAGCCATTTTATACTATAAAAGATTATTGTAAAAGTGAATAAGCGGGTCCCCACTGTTTTGAGGAACGTTTCTGCTTGAGCAGAAGCTGGAAAACCGTTCTACAGACTTTCTCTTGAGAGGTTTAGCAACCATCGCGCTTAGGAAATTTTTTGGCCTAAGCGGAGGGCTAGATAGGGGGAGGTTAGAAGGGTCAAGCTAGAGGTTGTTGGTAAGAAATTGTAAAAAGGGTAGCTTCCTTTAGGTCACTAAACCATCGATATTGTCAATTTAGTTACATTAGATTGACTAGAGTCAGGAAAGATCTAGTTAAAGACTCAGAACAAGAGTTGGAACGCGGATGTACCCGGTGGTAAACTCGAATTAAGGTAGATAACCTGACCAGATTGGGTGGGGTGATCAAAAACGGACGGTTTTTGGAATCTAATAGGTGAACGTACCATTGAACGCTAATAGGGGGGAGGAAAAACGTGTGACATTCAGGTACCAGGCGTTTTTTTTTTCGAATCACGAAACACATTTTTCTTGTTTTTATCCTTTATTTTAAATGGTTTTCATTGTTTTCGGTTTTCACTATTTTAAGCAGGATTGGTGATTCTGCAACCACAAAAAGGCTTAAAAATAAGTTGTATGTCGACTTGCATTGGGTTTAAGATAGAAGTGGATTTTCAGGAAAACACATTAAAATTTATTAACAGAATCGCGTTTTGGGGGATTTTTACACGAACTCTAGAGGTGGTACCGAGATAGTGGATTGATCATCCCAGCAATCGAGTTATGGTACGGCAAAACTCTTCACACGAGTTCTGGAAGTGGTACTAGGATAGTTGATTAAGTGTCCACACACTCGAGCTACGGTATTGGAGGAGGTTACAAGAGTCGTTGTGGCATTTCTGGGATAGCGATCTAAGGCTCCCAACACTTGAGTCCTGGTATATCATTTTAAAGGTACCAACACTTGAGTCCTGGGATAGCATTTTAAGGGTCCCAACACTTGAGTCCCGAGATAGCATTTTAAGGGTTCGAACACTTGAGTCCTGGGTTAGCATTTCAGGGTCCCAACACTTGATCCTGGGATAGCTTTTTAAGGGTCCCAAACTTAAGTTTTGGGATAGCAAATTAAGGGTCCCAACACTTTTCCTAAGGTTTCCAACACTTTGTCGAAGGGTCCCAACACTTTGTCGAAGGGTCCAACAACTTAGCGAAATGTTCCAACACTTTGGCGAAGGGTCCCAACACTTTAGCGAAGGGTCCCAACTTATTTGCGAAGGTTACCAACACTTTGTCGAAGGGTCCCAACACTTTAGCGAAGGTTCTCAACACTTAAGCGAAGGGTCCCAACACTTTGGCGAAGATTCCCAACTATTTAGCGAAGAGTACCAACACTCTAGTGAAGGGTCCTAGCATTTTGGCGAAGGGTCCCAACACCTTGGCGAAGGGTTTCAACACTATATCGAAGGGTCAGAACACTTGAGCTAGGGGTCCCAACACTTCAGCTAAGGGTCCCAACACTTGGGACTAGGGTTCCAATACTTGAGTTGAGGGTCCTAACACTTCGGCGCTTCGGCGAAGGGTCAAGACACTTGATTTAAGGTTTTTAAAAAACTAGGTAAGGAAATTACTGTTAACAAATTGAAATTCAGAGTATGAAAAAGTATTGACCTGTAATTGTTTTAAAACTAGTTTTAGGAACACTTGAAGTTTTCTAAAATTTGACTGGTTTTTTAAAAAATAGAACTTGTATATATTAGAACTGTAAATAACAGAAATTTGTAGATAAAAATCATGCGAAGAACAAGAGTGTCATTACCGGCAAGGAAAGGGGTAGGACCTAATAAAAACCAACAGTCGACACAAAGGAAACAAATACCCACGATCCAGTAACGAGAAAAAATATATCAGTTAACATGGTCAACACAAGAAGCAACAAAAAGCAAAAGACTGGAGAAAAGCTAATTGATCAAAAGAAGGTAACCGTCGCAAAAATTTATCATGAGACACCAGAGCAAAGCATAGATGGAATGCCGAACCCTGTGCAGAACCTATGTAGAATGTAGAAGAGCCAGTAACAAAGAGAATAGAGTTCTCATCAATAGGCAATGGGGACGAAACCACCAACAACACACCAGAAACAGAAAAAGCGACTCACAAACGAAGAGAACTTCGTTTACGGAAAAGTTGGCGGCGACGGTAGGAATGAAACCGAGAGAAAAAGAAGAGGTAACAACAGTGACTGAAAAAAGAAAAACTCTCGGTACGGTTTCCGCAATAACAACGGAAGCTAACCAGGAGAACGAGCAAGTCACAGTGGGAACAGCGGTTCACCAAAATGAGCGAGCGACAGAGTCGAAAATACTTTTAGTTGGGCTGGGGGACTAGATGACAAAGTTGGAACAGATAGACAAAAATCTAAAGTGCGGTGAAGAGGACTGCCAGGAATTAAAGAAGGAATTACGACATAACAAGAGTGAAAATCTAGACAACTGCTTTTCCTGGAGGGCGGACAAATTGGAGACAACAGATAGGGAGCGAGAGAGACATATCTGAAAAGATATGGAGGAGATGAAGAAACGGTATGAGACCGTGAATGACAAGTTGTGGAATCTAGAGACGAGAATGGACACAATGAGAAGTACCAAGCAGAGGGTACCAAGTACCATGAGAGGGTACCATTTTTTGTACCATACAGCCCAAGTTGGATGCACTCTTAAGAAAATCAGGAGAAAGCAGTAGCAGATAGAACAGAAAAGCAACCTGGAACAAGGGTCAATTTTGTGGAACCGCAACGCAAGAAACAAGAGTCTACACCGTTACCCCGGATCTACAACAGCATAGGGTCAGGGATGACCAAACCTGCTACGAATGGGGAAGCCTCGAGCTCGACCGAGGATACCAAGGGATTCAAGTGCACACACGAGTGTAACACCTGATAAATGATGAACAGAACACTTGAAGCTTTGGCCACAAAAAATACAGACTCAAGTGATAGAGGAGGAGGTAAATCCAGAAAGACCTTCAAGAAACGCAAAAAATTCAAAGACGATTCACATGGTTGCATAGACACCTGGGTTGAAGTAATGAGACTGCATCTTGAGCAAGACAACCTGAATGATGAAAGAAAGGCTTGCACAGCAATATTAAGCAATCTGGAAGGCTCGGCACTAAAAGTGTGGTAGCCAAGAATGAAGAGGAACGTGATATTGCCGACAAAGTTTCTGAAGTACTGTTGAATCGATTCGGATCAGCAATGAAGGGACATCAAGCAATGATGAGATTTGAGAAAAGGAGACAGAGAGGCGATTAATCAATTGAGCGAGTTCTGAATGATAACGAGGGCTTGAGAAGAAGGAGCGATCCAGAGGAATCGACTAAGAGGAGAAAATTTAGCCCACAAATCGCTTTTAGAGCAATCAGGGCATTAATCACGAGAGGCGGTGGTAAATTTATTAGGATAGACAGCAGGTATTTGGTCCACATGAGGTCATGTTGAACATAGATGGAATCAACATCTACACAAAAACTATGATAACGTGTGACGATTATCTAGCCGGTCAAATCTATTTAGGCCGAGAAGAACTCAAGATAAGATCGATTGGGCACTGCGCCATGCTGGAAGAAGATGCCATGCATCTAGGAACGGAAGCAGACGTATCTGCACATGCAGTGGACATAAGCGGAAGGAACACCCAACTACGACGACTGTTGGACACATGGGCTATCTTGAGTGTAATATCAATTGAAACATGGAAAAAGATGGGATTCGACAAAGACGACTTGATAGATTCACGGATAAGGCTGTCAGTGGCTTACAAGGGGTCGTTGCGGGTTCTAGACCGGACACCAATATTAGCTCTGAATCTGGGGGAGCGTAACCTGTGGGTGATTTTTCTGCTAGTGGAAAATCTAGATGGGTCTGATCAATTCATTTTAGGCAGAGATTTCATCAGGAAGTTCGATGTAACGATTGATCTTATCAATGCGATGTTCAAGATTCGGAACCCGGAAAGGAAATACGTAATTAAACCGTTAAGTTTGATTATGGCGAATGAGAATAAAAATCCAGTTTTCTTGAGTAGGAGGGTGAGGTTGAAAGCAAACGAGATTGCGATAGTAAGTTTGCGAATGAAGAACTATAATGAACTAAGTGAAAACAAACAAATATGTATATTACCGAATCCGAATAGTCAAAGTGCTGCTATTTTAGGAAGGTCATTCTCGATAACCACGAGTGGCCTCTGCGTCAGTGTCTTGTTGAATACTCCTGATAATCCAATCACAATCCAGAGGGGGATGAAACTGAGATATACACTGCCCGTGAAAACTAGATATGAAAAGACTGAAAGTGTGAAAGAAAATAAAATTCTTGATTTCCTAATCACAAGGACAAGATTTGTATCTTGAGCAGAGTGAAGAAAATAAAATATTCATCAAGTCTTGTGAAGTCACTTAAATCAGAGACAGATGATGGACTTTTGAGCTGTTCAAGTTTTCCAGAAAAACCCACACCAGAGGAATTGGATGGGGATAAACCGGTATTACCAGAAATTGAACACATAAAGGGAAAGGTAACAGACGAACAGCTCGAAGTCATCAAGGACCTGCTAGATAGGAATCAGGATGTTTTTCGAGATATAAAGCAGAAATCGGGTGCTGTAATTTCGTTGAACCTGAAATAGAGCTAGAAGAATTGGCGGTACCGCACAGAGAGGGGGCGAGGCGTATGCATGTAGAATCGGATGCATGTAGAAAAAAGATAGAGACCTCACTTGAGTCTAATAGGATATAACCATCCAAATCACCGTGGCGTGTGGAGTAATGATGGCCAAAAAAGAAAGGAGACCTATTTAAATTTTGTTCTGACTTTCGATATCTGAACTCCGCCACGATGAAGGATGTCTATCACATACCTATAATGAACGAGAGTCTTTCGAAATTGGGAGATGCAAATTTTTTTTACAACTCTTTATCTACGGTCGGCTTTTTGGCAGGTACCATTTAGGAAACAAGACAGGGACAAAACGGGATTTGCTTGCGAGCTGGGATTGGTCCAAAGAAAAAGGATGCCCTTTAACCTTTGCAACGCGACAACCACATGCCAGCGACTGATAGCACAAGCACTGAAAAGCTTGAGGAAGAAAAATGGCAACTTGGTGATGTATTTCGTAGATGACGTGGTGATTGCAACACCTACCCTGGAGGACCACATCGAAAGACCAGACGAGGTAACCGCTTGCGTGAAGTGGACAGGATTAAAATGTAAGACCTCGAAGTGTGAGATTCTGAAGGACTCGATAAAATACCTTGGGAGGATATTAGACAAGCACGGCATCCGACCAGACTCGGACAGGGTAGAGGCAGCACTGACTTGGAAGTCGCCAAAAACTATGCACCAGTTGATGAGCTTTTTGGGTTTCGCCAATTACTACAGGGAGTTCATCAAGGGCTATGCGGACAAAGTGTCTCCAATATAACAACTCATGAGGCATAAAGGCAAGAAGTTTTCGTGGAATAACATGGCAGAAGAGTCGTTTCAAATATTAAAAAAGGAACTGTGTGAAGCACTTGTTCTTGGCGTGCCCGCAGAAAAGGGAATATACGTACTGGACACTGACGCGTCGGTAGTAGCGTTCTCTGGCATACTCCATGAAGAACAGAAGTGGAACGGGAAGACAGTCTTGAGACCATTAGCCTACGGAAGCAAAAATTTGAGTGACTCGGAAATGAAGTACGGGGCTCCTAAAGCGGAGATGTTCGCGGTTGTCACCTTTGTTGAAAATACAGGGCATATCTGGGCAGCGAGCTTTTCAAACTACGAGTCGACAACAATGCACTCAGTTGGCTGAAAACGTACTCAATGGATCAGAGCTACATCGGGAGATGGATAGTGCGGTTGGAGGGTTACAATATGATCATTGAACACAGAACGAGGGACAAACACCAAAATGCCGACAACTTGAGTAAGAAAACGGAATTCTACAAGAGGCAGGAGCAGAGGGAGGCTGATAGGCCGGAGTTGAAAGATGGCTTCTAATTTATGGACAAGAGACGTATGATAGCCTACCGCTCAAGAGATGGCTCGACAAGTCAGGCAAACCGATAGAAAACCACCCCAAAATACCCACTGAGCATCAGGAAAAAAACAATTCTGAAGAGAAAATCCAGGATGCCAACAGAAATAATGCTCAAGTCGAAAACAGTCAGGGAGATGCTGAAGGCGAAGGTTACGACCTGGACAAAGTGGAAACAGGAAAGGCGACGGTAGGGCAGCAAATGATGAAATTGCTTGAGAAACTGGTTGATGACAAACCCATGGTCTCGAACAGAGAAAGTGACGAACCGGAAGTCACCATAATGCAAAAGGGAGATGTCACAAAGAAAACTGCGGAAACAGAAAACAAGGAGGTTGTGCGAACATTGGTCGAGAAAATCTCGCAAGACATTCTCAGGCGAACAACGCTACTAAGGAACAAAGTTACGTTTAAGGAGGAAGTTGAAGATCTTGGACTAGATCAAGAGTTCGGGGAGTGGCCGACACTAGATAGGGAAGGTGAAGAGGAAAATTTTTGCGGCGAGTCAAAAAATTGGGACGGAGTTTCAGAGGAGAGTGATGATGAACAAGGGTCTCTGCTTGATATTAGCTGAAGAAGAAAGGCGGATACTCGACAGGGAATTGCAGACTAATTCCTCGTCGCGGACATACAACTTGGATCATCATGACGAAAACGGAGGGGAAGAGCTAGAGATGATAGCACTATCAAGAGAACCTTTCAGGGAACTATCATGCAATTCAAACATCAGGACGAATCTGGAGCCGGAGGGCGTAAGGGAGGTCTTGAGAAGGATAGTATGCATCAAGCTTAAGAACGACATCCACAATCCAGGAGAACTGAACGGACAAATGATGGCACTGAAAGAGCACGTCAAAGCGAGGTACAGGCTATCGGAACTGATACGGGCGCAGAAAAACGACAAAATGACAAGCAACTTCTCCAAGTGGATCAGTAAGTGAGTGAAAGAGAAAGGAGACCTGGAAGAGGGTAGCTATAAGATCTTAAGCCAGTTCTACAATGAACGAAAGTACTTACTCTACCAAACGGCTGATGGCTTGGTGGCTTGCAAGAGAAGAGACGAAGAGAAGATACAACACAAACATAATCTCATCTTTTTACCACAGCTATATCAAAAAGAGGTGTTGTACAAATCGCCCGACTAGATAGGACATCAAAGGATAGATAAGGTGAAACAAAAAATATTACACCGGTTGGACTGGCCAGGGTTGAGGAAGGCATGTGAAAGATGGGTGAACAAGTGAAAGAGCCCAGAAAATTGAAATTCACTCTCAAATTCGTGGAAAGCTCAGAATTCAACGAGGTTGTGCAGATAGACCACCAAAAGATCTGCATGGCAGATTCGGGGTATAACCAGATACTGGTAATCATTGATCACTTTAAGAAACTGGCGGAAGCGGTACCACCTCAGACAACTTCGGCTGAGGAAACTTGCGACCACTTGATTACGCACTGGATATCACGGTATGGTTGTCCGATGACCTTCCAATCTGATAATGGGAAAGCCTTCGTTAAGGACCTGATAAAAGAAATGATGAGAAGATCCCACATTGCACAGGCACATTCGACGACCTACCATCCACATACGAATGGACTCGTAGAGAGGCAAAACAGAACGCTAGTGAACATGCTCAGGGTATTCTGCTCGAGGTATATGACAGACTGGGACAAATATCTGCCGCAAGTGGTTGGAGCGTACAACAGCATGCACCACTCAACAAGAGTGATCAGTCCTTTCAAGATGTTAACAGGAAGAGAGAGAGAAAGCAATATCAATGACGTTCTTCTACCTGGAATATGAAGGAGAGAAGACATCGCATCAAGCATTCGTGAAGGAAGCAGTTAAGAGACAGCAAGGGTTGAATGAGCTGCGCAGAAGAAATACATCACAAACAAAGACGAGACAGCGAAGGATTATGATGAGAAAAAACTTCAGATGAAGCCAGATGCCGTGGGACAAAATGTCTGGGTGTTTCAGAATGTCATTCATCCAAAAGGGACAAAAAGCTACCAAAGAAAAGGAGAGGCCCGTTCATGATAACTGAAGTGCACCAGCAGGGTCGATTCTATCGCTTGAGCTTAAGGCGTTCGTCGCACTGTGAAAAACTGAAACCTCACGTCGCATCACCTGAAGACTGGCGCATACCGCAAAAGATGGAAGGACTCGAGCGTCTACTGGTGGAGCCAGCTTGCGAGGAAAACCAGAAAGGCACCAGAGAAAAAATGATGGCAACGAGAACATCAGTATGGACGACAATGAAAAAATAGAGGTGAGGTGAGTTCAGACGAAGGATCTTTCGCAGAAGAGGACTGGAACGAACCAGAGCAGGACGAGGTGCCAAAAAGGACAGAACCGGATCTGCTCGTGACGACGGAAACAAGAAAAGGTGGGCGCAAGAAGACAGGCATGAGGTATAACAGGTATGGCGACGACTTCTTGGTTGACAAAATACAGCCGGAAGAGCTAGGTGAAGAAATGGTGAACGTGGGCGATCTCGTAGCCGACTAGAAGTGGCAGATCATCAACGACAGTGAGCATTCGTGGCATGAGGACCACACCTCACCAGAGAAAGAAGTAGACCTAGAACAAAGCGAGATAGAAAGACAGAAGAATACAAACATGAGGATACCAGAGTGAATGCATGGTCTGCAGGCTGACTACAAAGAAACGCAAAGCATTCAACAAGTCTACATATCAGTGGGGAAGCATCTGAAAGGAGGAAACTCGACAGACCGATGTGAACTCTGTTTGGTTGTATGGCGACAGACCGACCATTAGACGTACCACCTGACAACTTGAGCCCAGCATCATCGACGTTCGTGGAAAGCTCAGAATTCAACGAGGTTGTGCAGATAGACCACCAAAAGATCTGCATGGCAGATTCGGGGTATAACCAGATACTGGTAATCATTGATCACTTTAAGAAACTGGCGGAAGCGGTACCACCTCAGACAACTTCGGCTGAGGAAACTTGCGACCACTTGATTACGCACTGGATATCACGGTATGGTTGTCCGATGACCTTCCAATCTGATAATGGGAAAGCCTTCGTTAAGGACCTGACAAAAGAAATGATGAGAAGATCCCACATTGCACAGGCACATTCGACGACCTACCATCCACATACGAATGGACTCGTAGAGAGGCAAAACAGAACGCTAGTGAACATGCTCAGGGTATTCTGCTCGAGGTATATGACAGACTGGGACAAATATCTGCCGCAAGTGGTTGGAGCGTACAACAGCATGCACCACTCAACAAGAGTGATCAGTCCTTTCAAGATGTTAACAGGAAGAGAGAGAGAAAGCAATATCAATGACGTTCTTCTACCTGGAATATGAAGGAGAGAAGACATCGCATCAAGCATTCGTGAAGGAAGCAGTTAAGAGACAGCAAGGGTTGAATGAGCTGCGCAGAAGAAATACATCACAAACAAAGACGAGACAGCGAAGGATTATGATGAGAAAAAACTTCAGATGAAGCCAGATGCCGTGGGACAAAACGTCTGGGTGTTTCAGAATGTCATTCATCCAAAAGGGACAAAAAGCTACCAAAGAAAAGGAGAGGCCCGTTCATGATAACTGAAGTGCACCAGCAGGGTCGATTCTATCGCTTTAGCTTAAGGCGTTCGGCGCACTGTGAAAAACTGAAACCTCACGTCGCATCACCTGAAGACTGGCGCATACCGCAAAAGATGGAAGGACTCGAGCGTCTACTGGTGGAGCCAGCTTGCGAGGAAAACCAGAAAGGCACCAGAGAAAAAATGATGGCAACGAGAACATCAGTATGGACGACAATGAAAAAATAGAGGTGAGGTGAGTTCAGACGAAGGATCTTTCGCAGAAGAGGACTGGAACGAACCAGAGCAGGACGAGGTGCCAAAAAGGACAGAACCGGATCTGCTCGTGACGACGGAAACAAGAAAAGGTGGGCGCAAGAAGACACGCATGAGGTATAACAGGTATGGCGACGACTTCTTGGTTGACAAAATACAGCCGGAAGAGCTAGGTGAAGAAATGGTGAACGTGGGCGATCTCGTAGCCGACTATTAGTGGCAGATCATCAACGACAGTGAGCATTCGTGGCATGAGGCCACACCTCACCAGAGAAAGAAGTAGACCTAGAACAAAGCGAGATAGAAAGACAGAAGAATACAAACATGAGGATACCAGAGTGAATGCATGGTCTGCAGGCTGACTACAAAGAAACGCAAAGCATTCAACAAGTCTACATATCAGTGGGGAAGCATCTGAAAGGAGGAAACTCGACAGACCGATGTGAACTCTGTTTGGTTGTATGGCGACAGACCGACCATTAGACGTACCACCTGACAACTTGAGCCCAGCATCATCGACGGGGACGTCGATAAACATTTTTTTCCGGGGAATGGGGCTAGCACTTACCCACACACAAAAATTAGTTATAAAGAAACTCAGGGAAGTGAGAGAGACCAACGGAGTGGAGCTGGATCAGGAAGAAACAGAGCCGAAAACTGGGAGAAATTTCAAGACCAAATTCGAGATACCAAATGAGTGTTCGGAAAACATTCTGATCACGGACTGCGACTTCATCTTTTCAGATAGGACCAGTGCAATCTGCAAAACCGCGGATAGGAGTTCCAACATCAGATTTCTTATTGAATCTGAGAAAGGTATATCTTGAGTATTGAATCTGAGAAAGGTATATCTTGAGTCTTGAATCTGGGAAAGGATTTTCTGAAGTAAAATTTTTTGTGAGATCTTTTGAGAAAGAAGCGGAGCAATGGCAGATCGCTTCTGGAACTCTGTATCAGCGGCATTTAAGAAACCCACACATTCGCGAACTATACTAGCGACTGAGGGATCTTGATTACACACAAGTGGACGAGAGGCTGGCGGTAATGCTTAATGCTATCCTGCAGCTGGAGTCGCAAGGAGAGTGCAGGGAGTCAGCGACCGAGGCCGTGTTGATGAGGGCTACATCTCGGACGGGATCTCCAATCAAGAACAAACCAGATGACCCTCTTGGAACGTTGACGGGGGCGTGAGGGGATTCGACCATGCGAGAAATCCCGGACCATGCTAATCTGGAACGGAACGAGGTCAAGTGGATGCTTCAACCTGAACCGCGTAGCCCAGGAACATATGAACGAGGGCCTGGACACATGGACGCCATCGGAACCCGTCCCTTCCTTGAGGAATCTGGAGTCAATTCGGATAAGACCACTAATGGTAATTGCGCTACCGGCTCTGACACCCAGCTCAACCAGCGGCAGTCAGACTGGAATGGGGACCTCACGTCTCAAGGAGCTGCAAGAATACTGCAGTCAGGGACTCTCGAGAGGTTGGAACGTGAGTCTGAGCCAATAACCTGGAGGGAACACCCAGTGAGGAGTGTCATCAACGCAAACTACAAGAAAAATACCACCGACTCAACCGGGATGATTGGACGGCGGCGCAATGCGAGAGAAGAGATGCCTTCAATGATGCATCTTGTGCTGACTATTTTACACAGCCTAGAGTACCTGAGGGCACATTGCGGTCATTCTGGTCAAAACGCTGACAATGCTCCAGGTGCATTGGCAAGTGGGCATCTTGAATTTCTAGGGTGCAGCAATGCCCCAGATGTTGGTGCCACTAGAGATGCTGGGAATGGGGAAACTGTACACGGTCACCCTAATGATGGGGACCAATGAAGTTTCTAGAGGAGCTGACGGTCTACTTGGACCCAACGGTGCTCACGATTTGCACAGTCCCCTACAACATGATGGCAGATCAGAACGCGATGAGCATGAGTGAAAGGGTGCGCCACATCAACGGAATAATCAGACAAGTCCAGCTAAGAAGTGACCTGCCCGTGGAGCTGCTTGACGTGGCGAGAATAATGGAGGATTCCATTTCTCAAAATTCATCTTCGGATGGTATCCACTTCGATAAACCCAAAGGCACGGAGTGGCTGATTGGTTGGCAGAGACACATCAACTTTCTAGAGTAGGATCTGGTAGAGAATGGCCAGTTCACCTTTGGTCCACCGCCGAGGCCCTCCTTCTTCCCGACTAGGCCACCGAGACTCTGGAAGTTCGAGGAGTAGCAGAAGCAGGCAGCTGGGTTCGACACCCATGGATAGGGACGAAATGGAGTCTTTCAAACCACAGAGCTCGGTGGTGTCATCGGTACTGGTTGTGGATAACAAGAAAGCCCGAGAACCGACAGGAGGCCCTGGAGAAGCGAGCAAAGCCAGGTACTTGGAGCGGTTGAAAGATTTGGACCTCGAGGATCTAGCCTGTAGGCAGGAGCTAATGGAGGTCTTGGGACTCAAGAGTCTGCCGCATGGGGACCTGACCAATCACTAATGCGTGGATTGGTTGGAGGCACATGGAGCGCACTTTTCTCGAGAAGAAACCCTGGAGACGGCGGACTTGACTGTGATTCCCAAGAACTCAATCATGGGGCCAGTCAACTACAGGCCTCCCAAGGAGTTGGGGTGCACGGGCCTCATCGTGGATCCACCAAAGCATCGAACGAAAAAAGCCAGGATCAGAGTAGCGACTCTTACACAGTTGAAGGCCGTAGAAAAACATCTTGAGTATGGGGCTTCCGATACCACCTACGAGGGTCCGAACTTGTCAGAAGACCCGAGATACGGGAATTCTCATGGGAGCTCACAGCTGGCCAAGACTTTGGCAGACTACGATTGCTCAGACCCTGCAGCAGCGAGGGCGATCGTCGTGGCCGGGTCGGACTTTGATGGAATGTTCCCGGGGTTATTTTGGCCAGATACATTGGTGTACCTACTGCCTGGCGTGGGACTAAATCAAATGTGAACTCTGATAGTGGCGATGGATTCGGAAACGCCGTATGAGCCAGAGCTACTGTTGTTCGCGGTGTTGAATGATCATCTGCACACAGCGGGATTGCTTGAGCACTTGAGAAATGGAGAACCGACACCAAAAAAGATCTGGGAAGCGATCCAGACGATGTTTGGGGCAGTGAATTAGGTGCAGGAGTTGGTGCTTTCTCGATTGGAATCGAAAACGAAGGTGGTTTTCACATCATCACCAGGCTATGCAAGCATGCCACTACCTCTGCAGCTTGTATAAGCTATGTTAATCTTGATAACGGAAGGCAGTGAGCTGCGGATGCTAATGGCAGCCCCGAATCGTGAGCTTGAGCCGGCAAACTTGAGACTTCTAAATTCGGAGGTGGCGGCAGCATAGACAGATGTGTCTCATGCCCTGAGGGTTTTCTACGCAGGCATACTGATTGTGTTGGATGAAGTACTTTGTCTTGAGAGTTCGAATCTGGCTAGACAGCTGAAATTCAACCCTGAGGTGGGGGATGAACATTCCGTGATGAGCAATTTAACTGCCAGTCTGTGGTTCCAGAACATGGACCTCACGATAACGTGTTCCAGCAGCAAAATGAGAGGGCCTGTCAATGATCGTAACAACTCGGCGGGAGCTGAGAAACAATTGGAATCAATAGGGTATCGCCTGACTCAAGAAAGAGGAAGATGGCCGTTCCTGACACCGAGGCTGGAGAACGTGACGGAAAAGACGCGAGAAAGCGCACCTCTCCTGATCAAACAAATTTGGGAGTTTCTGGAGGATCAACTTGAGATCTCCCAGGAGAGGGAGATGACGGTGGAGACGTTCGTAACGTCGGCGAACGAGATCACTATTGGAGGCTTCTGGAGAGAACATGCGACATGCGAATTGAGAACCAGAAAGTCACACGAAATCTTAAAGTTCTTGAGTCCATGTTGGGAGAAGAAATATATGGACAACGTATTTTACGCGAGAAATACCATCTTTGAGTTGTTTGTGCAACACATGTTAGGCAGAGGCGTGGAAACCCTCAGAATCGACTGATATTTGACGCTGATACTCTTGACACATGAGAACCTAGCGGCATTTCATCAACTAATGAAGTATGGGGAATCCCTATCGGTGGGCAAAGCCCACCCGAGTCTGGATACCTACTCATACAAGTGTTCGGCAGGGCTGAAAACTCTGCTGGTGGATTATCTCTTGATGCAGAACCGATACCTGACAGAGAGGAGAGGAACCCGAAGACTAGAGAAGAGATGAGAGAGGTGAATAGGAGTATACCTCTCCTGACAAATCTGTGTCTGGCAATGAGGTCTAATCCCCTAGGGTTGACCAGAATGCTAGGAGAGCTAGTTACCTGTGTCTAGAGGCCCGTCGTCACATATGGCTTCCCGGATCCGCTTGTGACGGCATACCGACAATCAGTTGTCTACGTGAGCTTGATCAGCATTCTGGATGGGACAACGTTGAATTGGTGCAAGCAGGAGAACTTGATAGCACGGATGAGTGAGACGGTGCTATTCAGAAAGGTGAAGGATTCGGAATTGATAGTGCTCAAGTTCAGGGACCAGCCAAAGTGTAGAATGGAGGGGAACTAAAAGGTACCATTGAGGCCTACCCGAAATTGTGGATCTTGAATCCAGTAACGAAGAACACGCGGGAAGTCTTGAGAACTCCAGTGTGGAAGAAAAGCTTCGTTGTTCTGAAGAGAGAACTGGAGACAATCCTTGAACTGGACGTCTTACCCGTTACCATCCCGGAGTTCCAGACGGTGAGACGAATGACGTTGGGTATGAACAGCCCGATGGTTGAGAGAGTGTGGAGCAGCAACAGAAGACGTTCTCGCACAGCTGGGACGCCTGGTTGATCGGGTAATCAGCGGCTGTGTATTTCCATACTTGTGAAATAAAAGTAAATTCGTGGACAACTCAAGCCAAGAAGATGAGGGGTTCGATACCTCGCAAGTGTGTAGTCCGGGAAAGGATGAGGTGCTTGAGAAGGCTACACTTGGAAGTGAGATGCCCATCTACGATAGCGGGAGATTGATCATGGAAGAGGGTCACCTAGCTCTGCAGGATGAAATGAAGTGCAGTACCAGAAAATATCAGACACCCTATGGACTGGAGGAGGTGGAATTGCAACGCGAGGCACAGAAGCTGGACGCAGCTGGGACCCTCACCGAATACAAGGCAGTGGATCCGGCGACGCCTTCACCTCTATCAGTCGGCACCCCTGGCGACAAGAGAAGCCTTCTCGTGGAAAGCAGATTCAAAGATGAGAAGGACCAAGATGAGTCGGGAGAGGGAGAGAGCGTGGTTGAAACCCTCAGCGAAGCTAGAGAGGAAATGGAGTTGGGGACTACACCTGACGAGGGGGCAGTGGCCATTAATTGAGCTGCAGGACTTGAGCGGTGTTGAATCTGGAGTTTCCCCTAGCAAGTGAACCCTCCAACATGTGTATGGTACTCTTGAGCACTGAGATGAGGGAGAAGAACGCCTTTGAGAGGAATAAGAGTATGTTCTTGAATACGCTGGGTGAAAACAAATGGCAAGATTTTTTGAGCGAGTTCAATCAGAAGGTAGAACGGAAAGTCAAACTGGATGCTTTCAAAGAAGAGTTGTGGGACACAGTGGATTGAGAGAACCTGTCTTGATGGCCACTGGGCCGGACGAGAAAGCCAGAGGGGAGGTGCTCGACAAGATGGTTCGCTTGAGGGAAAGAAAGCAGATTGCCGAGGCTAAATCATGTAAAGATAGCTCTACTCCGAATGAAAAGTCTGATAATAAAAAGTTAGCCTTGAAGGTGATGATAAAGTTCAGACTAAAATTACAATATTCCTGAGGCTAGAGAAGGGGGAGGTAAGACTCGGAAGATGAAGATCTGGATAAAGAAGTGGATCCAGTGATGAATATCACTGCGCTCCCGAGTAGAGGAGGGAGGTCGAGAAAAAGGAAACGGGAGGTAGAAGATACAAGCTAGCCCCTCCGTGGAGGAGGTTTCAGGGAAGAGTTTGAAGGAGACGGCTCCAATAGTTCTAGCGAGACGGAAGACAACATCATTCAAGGGCAACTCAGTGACCCGAAATTTGACTGAAATATTGGCCGAGATGGAAAACACGACAAGTCCCGGGACGGAAGAAGATTTCAAACCCCAAAAGGCGAATGCGAAGAAAGGCTCCATCAGTGGACAAATGTGGGAAGTAGACATTGGCAAAGAATGGATCTCGAGGTGACACCAGGGCATTGGGAAGCAGGTAGAAAGTGACCGACTTGAAAGAGGATTGACGAGCAATAATGCTCGCCCCTGGTGGATAGCCCTGGATACTGCGAAAGACATGGAGAGTTGCCTGAAAAACTTGATCGCGGGGTGTCCAGAAAATGTCGAGGCATCCTCATCGGCGAAAAAATTTTGGGGAATCCTTTTGTCAGGACGGCGGGGCAGTTTATGTTTTCGTGGACGGTGGCGAGAGTGGCGTTAGAAGCATTGACTTCATATGATAAACTAAAACAGGGCGACAAGGTCTGCACGTGTATCGAATGCTGACGCAGCATATTACTCGAGGAGGAAGGAAGCCACATGTTTCTTGTGATGGATCCAGGCATGCTATCAAACTTGACGTGCCTTGTGAGAGTCATGACGCGCATCGTGGCCTAGCTTTGGCAGAGTCATGACGTGCATCGTGGCCTGGCTTTGGCAGAAGACTACTCGGGACGCACGAAGCGAGGGGAGTATCAGTATGTTTCCATTGTGATGGGAATATCATACAAACCTTTCTTGGATGCGGAGGCAGGAGCTGCCTATAAGATTTTTGAAGTGACGGAACTGCTGAACTTCTGGACAGAGAAAATTATCGATATTGACCGACTGAAAGGGAGAGGGCGAGCCCAGGTCGGCTGGTTGAGAAGGTGCCCGAAGTCGTCAGCGTGCCGCGTTCTGAGAGGAATGTGGAGCTGAGGCTGGGGGCCAGAGATGACATATTGTCTACGAACTTGGAAACTATTTGGAAATTGCTGAGACCATCTTAGTGTCCACAGCCTCAGGCAAATTTGAACAAAGAAGTCGCGGAGCGAGTGATACTGTCACCAGGGAAGGTTGAGGATTTGGGGAATCTGAACGTGATACACAAATTGATCCTGCATCATCGAAAAGAATCTGAAAACGTCATAAGTAGGCCGAATGAGTCGCCTAAGAAGCTGGAGCCAGGCAGTTGTCTTGATTTAGCGAGTGGAGGTGGAGAGAGTTCTAGTGATGGACGATATTGTGTCAGGATACAGTCTTTTCAAAGCAAAGATCTGTCCACTTGGTTTGGTGACATCACTGAGAAGGAGAAGAGTGAGGAACAAATAGTGGCTGAGTGTTACGCGAGCACCACAGTGAATCTACGCGGCATTGGAGTTCTTCTCAAGGATGTGTAGTCTCTAGAGTCACTGGAGATGCTAGAGTCAGAACCCTATCTGGTTACGGCGTTAAGCCTGGAGTCGTGGCCTGGAGGGTTGCAGATGGTCCCAAAGCATGTCAAGGGATGGAAAATTAGTCTTTAGGCAGATATGGGGTTTCCTGTGAGCGAGGCTTACAGTCTACCAATGAATGCGAAATTCTTGCTGAGATCAGTCATGTCAAACTTGTGCGGAAGTCATTATCCGTTACATATGGCGATGGTGGAAGCGTCTAGTCAGAGGTTGCTGATTTACAAGGCTTTCTCGGGCCTAAGTGCGTGCGCTTGGTGGGGATGTCATATCATTCACATCGGTTGTTACGGAAGATGCTGGGAGCGGTGCCTGGGGATCGAAGGGAGGACTTGAGTGAAATCTGGGAGGAGGAACTCTTGAGTTTGGAAAAAGAGAACAGTAGTGACTTTGAAAACAGGATCAGTAAGACGACCAATAGGGCGCAGGCTGTGGACGAGAATGACGTGACGCATGCAAAGATGTTGGAGTTTGAGCGTTTGCCCGAGGCTTCAGGAGAGCGCATTATCCGCAGCATCAATTTGGCACACGGAGAATGCCCATGTCATTATCTGGCGCAGACAGTGTGGTAACTGGAGCAGTCAAATCTCTGCTTGATATGGGATGTTGAAGACGTTCGGTTAATAGGGCTACCTGACCGTCAACAAAAAGTCGGAGGCACCAACAGTGGAGTCGATACATGCCATTGACTATAATCGGATGCTTGACTTGTTTGAGGCTGCGTGCAAAGCATTCCCTGTACCCATAGAGAAGAGGCACGTGTGGAGTCGCATACAATTCTTCTCATGGTTTCGAGGGACACTGACGTCTTGGCTGTACGCGTTGATGAAGAATCAAATGAAGAAACATCAAAAAGAATATTGTCAGTTCCGAAGGGCTTCAAGAGACCTTTGCTCACCCATCGAAGTATGATAACCACGGGTTGGAAAAGGGTTGGCAAGGTGTCTAGAGATAATACCAAAGCAGGGAATCGATACTGGAGGACGACCTGGCGAAGAATGTGAGCTTAACCTTGCACAACACTTTCTGCTTGAACAAGGCACCCAAGGTGAAAGGTCTAGCGAACCAGAAGAGAAGATTGCAAGAGCAAAGGGAATAGATGTGAGCAAAGGGAAGAGATCGTAATCTGTTTCGAAGATGAGGAGGAATTATCGAGGCAAATCAGTGTGTCGAAATTATCCGGGCCCAGTACTTCGAAGACGGGGGACGTGAACTGAGGAGGGTGCTCAGAGGTTGATTATTCAGTCTTGAGCGTGGAAGGCAAAAGGGAAGTGAATGTGAACTCAGATAAAATCTGAGGGCACGGAAAAGAAATTTTAACATACAAAATATTGTTATTATTATACTATATTATTTTATAAATCAAAATGCTGTATGACAACTTTCTGATTGGTTGGAACAAAAGAAAATTTAATGAACAGCTTATAAAGCTGGATTTCAGGGTGCAGGTGGATGCAGATTTCGATTGCTGTTTAGCTATAATGTGACACTTTTGCATGGCTGTGGATTTTGGGGATGTAGATAAAGTAAAATCTGCTTCTGTAAAGTTATCTGTAAATGACCACTGGCAATGTATCTTGAAACGCACTCAACATTCTGGTGACTCACTGACTGTCGACGACACGCGATAAAGACATCGATCTTGAGGCCGGGGAGTATGCGCCAGTCGGTCATATTTGGAAGTTTGACCTTGATTTGAACGTTTAAATTTGATTTTGGAGGACAAAAGTAGTATTTAAAACTTCGAGTTGAGCCTATCAGGCGCATATTTTTGGTGACAACTGAAAAAAAACGGGAAATATTCAGACTGAAGATTCGAATTAAAATCGCGGGAAAGTTGCTAGAAATTTCGAGAGTAAAAATGCTATTTGCAATTTTACCAGAATTATGCGACATGGGTAGAGCTATCTTGTTCCCGATAGAAAATCATCAAGAGTTCAAGAAGAGTGGTAAAGAAGAACGATCAATTGGTCCAGAGTGATAATTGAGTGGAAAGGTGGACAGCTGAAGCTGCCCAAGGGTCCGGTGAGAAAAACTTCTTGAGTTAAAACTTATTTATTCAAAACTTCTCGAGTTAAACTTATTTACCTTAAATCAGTTCTAGAGTTTCTTTACTATTATTAGTTATTCAGTTCTAGAGGTCTTGTCGGTATGAGAGTACCTAATTTAAATTTCTTGAGTGTAATTTGCGTGATTATGTTGAGTTAAGGCGAGTTTTTAGGTTGATCCATCTGAAATAGATCAGAGATCCACTGTCCAATAAAAACTATCGGTATGCTTAAGTTCCGACCCTGTTATCGTTCGCGTGTTTTAGGTATTTGACCATAGGGGCGTTCTTATTTCTAGAGTGTGGTATTTTGCTAGTAGCTTTTAAGCTGTAACACGGTTTGTAGTCTCATGTCGCAAGTGAACCGAATTGGCTCCGACGGCATGAGGTAGAAAAACACAAGAGATTGTGTCCCTGACTCTTGAGCCAATGGTTATAGGGCCTATTTCTCTTAGCCTCATATTTGACTTAAGTAGGCGACTGTTACATACCAATGCACTAGTTTTGAGGCAAAGATGATATTCTTTTCCGGAACTTTCATTTCCGCCGGCTTGATATTTAATTTCCAGTTTATATACTACTCAGTATATATTTATAATATTTTATACAACAAACTATGTTCTTGAAATTATGTAAAACAGATTGTGAAAATTTCAGATAAATTACTGATTATTGTTGGTCACGTCATGAGTTAATTTTGAAACTCACAATACAATCAAAATGTCATAGGTTTTTTACAAATTTTTTTTGGGTTCCACTCACAAACAATAGGAAGGATGAATTTCTTGAACACTAAACTCAAATTATATAATGAAGCCAAAGTGGATAAGCAGTTGCAGCGGAGTGGAGAAGATCTGGAGACATTTGTGCTATTCAAAATTTCTTTAAGTACAAATTGTGAAATGTTCGAAATTGCTTCATCATTTTTTATTCAAAACCAAAATCATCAAGGTTTCTTTATTATGAACCAACATAGATTGTTTCGCAAAAATATCACAGATACACCAAAAAATTAGGTTACCAACTTAATCTATATTTCTAACGAACCATGCGAATGCAACTTAATGTATGTATCTACAAAATTTGATGTTGCAAATTGAACTGGTTGAAAAATGTGGCTTCGGCAAGTTTAAATTTTAAGGAACTGAGTAAAATTTGTTTTTTCATTGTTGTTTCTATTGTAAAATTTTGTGTCTGGTCTACTTTTCAGAAAAAAAAAGGTCGCGTAAAAATATTTCGAAAATTTTTTCATTGCGCATAGAATTGATTTTCCGACTAAAAAAGACAAGTTATAGTTAATTGGTGTTTTTTGTGACCTCAAAAAAACTCCTCGCAATTAGGAAAAGTGAGAACAAATAGATTATGATGGGTTTTTGTGGACTAAAATGTTGTAAGCATAATCGATTCCCATGCTACGCTCAGACAACAAAAAAGGACTAAAAATGGATTTATATCCATTTTTTGTCGCCAAAACAAAATGCATTATATGTCATTTGAAACCCATTACAGCGGATTGTATAATAAGTAGAAAGTCACGATAAAATGGATTTTTTTCCACTTTTTTTTGTTTCGCGTCGTTCAATTTTTGCTTTTATCAAATGAGTTATGCGGAAACTTTACAAAGCCCCTAACGTTAGCGGTTGCCCCCGTAACGTTTGCCCCACCTCACATTTGCCCCCCTAACGTTGCACCCCCTAACGTATATAACCTAACATTTGCATCTCACTACCAACGTTTGCCCCCCTAACGTTTGCCCTCCCACCTAACGTTCCCGCCTTACGTTTGCCGTTAATGTTTGCCCCCCTAACGTTTGCCGCCCCCCCCCCTAACGTGTGCCCCCTTAACGTCCCCCCTAACGTTTGTCCCCTTAACGCTGCCCCCCTCTTTTTCTGCCCCCCCTCCAGCCCCCCTCCAGTTTTCCCCACCTTTTCAAATTCAATTTTGAAAGGCTTCTTTAACATTGTCATATTGCCACGAAATTTGGCGTGGTGAAAAAATCGGATATTGTGAACAAATTTGTTCTTCATACTTTAAAGCGTAACATCACGCATTTAGCCGTGATAACACGTAAAACAAACAAAAAACTCGGTATTTTGAAAGAGGGGACTGGAAAAGAGCCAAAAATCGATTATAATGGTTGAAAAGGATTTTGTTGCCTCGAAAAATAGTATTATTATAATCCGATTTTAATTGATTATAGTCAATTTGTTTTCCCTTTTGTCGAAACTGACAAGGAAACTCAATTATAATCAATTTTTATTAACGGAACTCCAATGCGGGTCCTAAAACTAAAAAAGTGACTTTGATTTTACCTCTCTGAATCAAAAACTTTCTGTTAAAATTTTCCAGATCATTGTTCAATTCATTAACTATGAAAAAATTATAAGACTATTTCATATCAAGCCTTTCTATCTACAAATTCTAGGTATAGAAAATTCAAGTTTCTTTGTTAATTCGAGCTATTATAGATTTTCCAATATATTTTGGTTTAAAATTTATGGCAAAAAACTCAAATTATTTAGTTCTGTTCTTCTGGCGGGGAGGGCCTTGAGAACAGAAAGAAGATAAGACGGCGCGCAATAAATGAAACAGGTGCGTGATCCTTGACTAAAATTTACCAAATTAGCATTTAAAGGCAAAATAATCTAAACTTAGTAAGTTTCCAAGAAATTGCACAATTTAATTGCCAAAAGCTCAAATTAGGCAATTTTCTACTCATGAGCTCTATAGATCTTATGTTAGCTCAATAGTTCTGTGCTCGACTCATCATCTATGAAAAAAGTTGATAATTATGCATCATAATGGTCATTTTTTTCAACAAAATCGATTCTACACTCAGTATTTGTCTAAGACAAAATATTTTAAAATAGCACTGAACAATTGGTGAATAGTTGGTAACCAAATCAGCATTACACTGAACAAAATTAAAACGGCAGTTCTGACTTCACATTCAAAAAATTTCTTGATTTTTGTTTTTTATATGGTTTCGGAGTGGTAAGTTTTGAAGACAAGTCGTGCAATTTTGTGTGAAACAATGTTTTTTGTTAATTTTTTTTTGAGCATTGAACTGTTTTTCTGAAAAAAAACTTGTGAGCTTTTTTCTTCAATTCAGATTAGTTACCATAAATTTTCAGATACAAAATTAGTGTTTTGGCATTTAAATCAAAATGAATAGGACTTTTTGATAGTTTCTTCAGGGAAAAGCATCATGCCTAGTAATAGATTTTTTCGTCAATAAAAGAGTCCGTTTTTCAAAATTGATTTCTTGCATTGGTTTTAAAACTATATTTCAATTTCTGGTTCTGTGACAGACACTTCATCTATGAAAAAACCAAGGATAAAAATTATCAACAAAATTTTCTTACATCATTTGTATCGTTTCAGCGATTTATTACTACAAGCTCAATACTCTTCAGTGTTTGCTTTTCACAGCATACTTTCACAAGGTAGATTTGCTACAAACAAATTAAATTTGGTTTTGATAATGGGGTGGTTTTCAACCAGCGTAAATGTTTTTGAAAAAAACTGATAAGCATTGAAACTACCAAAAATAAAAAACAGGAAACCTCAGTTCTGCCTCTTGATTTTTTGTTGTCCAACGAAAATCCATACGAACAAGTCATTACAAAAGGCTTTTCATGCTGAAGAATCATCATACAATTTAAGTACGAGAAAATAAATAAATGTACCGGAACTTTGTTGAGACTTGTATGACTAGCCTTTTATGTTGACAAGTTGAAGCGTAAGAGTCACCCACACCGAGTGTTCATGATTTTATTGTTTTTAGGCGATTCCGAGACAGAGATAATCGATTACAATTTCTAACAGATGTAAAACTTACACCACAAAATTGATCTAATTGCCACTATAATCAATTAGAATCCAAATATTTTGCACTGAAAACGAATAATTTATTATTTTTTTTTAATATAAAACTAAAATGGATTGATTTTGCGGAAAGTTTGCAAACTTTGCAAGAAAATTTTACTTTGACTTTTACTGTTTAACAATCAAAGCAAGTATAAATTCAAAAACGTTCAACCGATTGCACCGCCGATCACACGGCCATCAAAGGGGGTGGGCGGCTGAGGAGGGTTAGATATGGGGATGCGGGGGAGGGGATGAGTAAACTGGAAAGATATTTTGTTAAAAGAGGTGATGGAGCTTACGTTGATTCAACCCAATGCCCTCTTCAACTATTATATCTTACCCCCTTCAAGTGAAGGTTGTGAAGCATGCGGGGTGAGTGGGTAGTGAGATCGTAGTGTGAAAAAATAGAATTTTTAAATTGCAAAAATTGAATAACTTGACGGTTAAAAAACTAAGTTACTGACATGAAAAAAAAAAGTTTATGAAACGTTATACGTAACAAGAGCAGTAAAAAGTTGCGAATAATGACTAAATGATTTCTTGAATAATAAATGATTTTTTTTGCAGTTTTATGGATACTGATTATTATGATGCACTCTCGTACTCTGTAAGACTCCGGCTAAAAAAAATATCTTCAACATCTGTAAATTATCGGCATTTTTAAACAGACTAACATGAAATAAATAACATCTGAAAAAGTGAGTAAACATTTTCCGGTTAATATGAATTCATAAACGTTCTCAGCATTCTCAAAAATCTGTAAACATTTTTGATGGCAAACTGACCTTAAGCGGACAAAACAGTAATTTCAAGGCCGTCTTTGAAAATCTAAATTTAGCGTTTTTACTTTTGCACCATCAATGACGTCATCAATTGAAGCGCTAATATCATCCGCTCCCAAAGGAGCGAAGACGAGTCCGAATTTCGCAGCCGGTCGAGTTAACTCCACGGAGTTGCTCGCAACTACGGCGGCTCGGGCTGTATTGTCTTTTCCGTAATTAAGGGTACTAATACGAGCCAATCGGCACTAAATCCCGTAATTTAAAAAGGTCAGTATCGGGGTAACATTTACTGCGTTCATTCAGGGCTGGCACATAATCTCGAAACCAATGACTCTAAATTGCGTTGGCATAGCTTTGCGTTCGTACATATTGCTTTCGATAGTCGAAGTGCTCCTGGAAAGAGAGTGAAAGGAGGCTTGTACCATTTCGGCCTAACACCTATAAACCATCCGGAATTGCACTTAATGATGGTATTGATCGTGCACTCAGGGGTTGTTCTACGAGACAGAGAGTTGTTTCAAGAATTTCGTGAGTGAATTTTCTATTTCCTATTATTGCGTAAAATACTCTTTTACAAAGCCGAACGAGACGTTATCATGAACCACCGTGATGAGGGGCTGCCAGGGGTTGAAACTTCCAATTAATACATTTTCACCAGCTCTCCGGGCGCTTGTGCGTTCAACGACTGAATACCAAGCTGGTGCCGTTTTCGTACCAAATGACTGATGGAGTGCCGTGACGGGCATCGAATCTTTCCATTCGCATTACACATGAACTCGTGTCCATGGATGAGACAATCTCATTATGTATAGCTCCTGTGGTAAAAAGGAAGCACCATCGCTTCTCAGAACCCCTCCTGATTGAGACGTAAAAAAGTCCAAAATATTCAAACCACATTTTGTAAAGGGAGGCTGGTGGTAACCAAGCCTTTCAATTGGAAGCTCTGCCATCATAGATGCGACAGTTTTGGCTTTATCCTTCCTACATGTAAGGCAGCGGACTTCAATGGACTTTAACAACGAGTGAAAATTCAAGATTGCGAACTCTAAGTGAATTACAGCTCGCACATAGTCTGAAAAAATGTGCCCATAATGATAGTGAAAATTAATTAAAAACAATTCCACAAGATTAAGCTTTCCATGAAGAATTATTCGGTGTTTTTATCATTTTCAGTTTTTGTTTGGGGACGAAGTCGCTATGTTGAACGAATAGACGGTGCATACTGATCGATACAGCTAGACTCATTGACGGTTTTGTCGTTAGACCGGACTAAATACTCCGCCTCAAAAGATTCGTTTTGAGAAAGCAAAAAAGTCGCTGTTTGGCGGTTTCTTTTTCAGCTGGATTGGTTACTTCCTTGAATTTAGTGCGGTAGTGCCGATGTTTTGGAATCAGTCTGAGTATGAAGGCAAACACTCGCTGGAGTCTACGAAAAGAGCTGAGTTTTTCCCATGCAAACAAAATAGGTTGTTTTTGGTTTTGTACAACATATCCAAAGTTGAAGGTCTGCTATTAGCAATCACTTAAGTCACATGCGGGACCCTCCGGACAGATTTATTAGGTACTTCTATGCTCGGCTTGAAAGGCCACTTGCCATTTTTCAGCAGACTTGGCCCGTTCCCCTGCTGCTGCTTTTTAAGGACTCCGCTGAAATTCTTCTGGTTGCCGTAGCAGCAAGATTGTCTCCACTCAAGACGTGAATTCACTGGTCTACAGTCGTACTTTCCAGAAAATGTCCAATCCAGTCTGCCACGAAAGTGGGTTGTCTACTACCTGACTTTAAGCACTGGAGCATAGATGTGCTGTTAGTCCACGAGAAAGTTTTATACACAGGAGTAGAGGGTACCGAGTAACGCGGCCTTGAAGTTTGAAGCTTTGGGATGGAAAGCGCTTGAAATTGAAGCTTTGGGATGGAAAGCGCTTTCATGAGAGCGACTCTTGCTTTTCCAAAGACGAATGTAACTTGTGTTTCGAATGAGGTTTTCGTACGGGCGCGAAGAAAAGCTACAGCACCTAAGACTTCTTCTGAGCCGTTACCGAACATGTGTTATTCAACACGTTCACCTAGTGCGGTGAAACAGCTGCGCTTTATACTCTTTTTTCCTAGAGATGGCAAACCAGAGTGCCAGGCAAGAAATTTTGTCTTGATACCAACGGGTAATTCATCAGCCCAATGATTGCCGTGGTTTCATTCAAATTTTTTAAACATTAGTTGTGCTCTTATGGTATAGGGGGCTCCCCTTCAGAACAAGAAAATGTGAGGAATCATCTCCACAAAATACAATAATTAATACTTCCATGTTGGTGAGCGCTTTCGTACGGGTCTTTATTACTTCATGTTACGTTACTTATGATCTTAGTTGACTTAAATCCACCTAAATCTAGCAAAGTAAAATAACTCTTGACTCAGTTTAAATGCAACATCAGGACTCTCAAAGGAGTCTAGGTAGTCGTCATAAAATATGCCAAGAACTGCGGACTCCGCATCACGGAACATCTCCTGATTACTCATTGCAGTCCGTTGCATTGCAAAGATTGCACACGATTGCGAATCTGTTGCGCCAAAAATATATCTGGTGTACTGGCTAAAAGCCACATCGATTGTGGGGTCCTTTCGCCCGAGAAAATTAAGGAAATGTTGGTCTTCTGGAAGGACTCCGACTTGTACAAACATCCCTTCAATGTCAGCAGAGAACGAATATAAGGTTTTCAGTAGGTCTGGTCCTAGTAGCAAAGTTGTTCAATGACTTACAATGGAATTTAGGCCCTCCGTTGGTACACACGTCACTCTACCGATTTGTTTGGGTTCACCACGGGATGGGGAGCAAAGTACCACTCGCGTATGCTGCGGTTTGAAAAATTATGGGGACGAAGGTGAATCACGTATCCCTTACTCAAATCATCTTCGATCGCTTTTGAGTATTGATCCCTTGAGTGAAGATCTTTCACTAGTCGTTTTTCCAACGATTTTGACTGAACCAAAGACGAATAGTAGTTGTCTGGCAACAAGAAAATTTCTTCTGCCCAGAGCATACCTACAGCGTATCTTGATCCATCGTTGACGGTGGATGAATCAAATATTTTAGCCACCCTTTTGTTCGCAGCGGAACGGGAGTCGATCTGTTTGAAGGCTCCGTATGTTTTTTTTCATACCAGCGTTTTACTTGACCAACTAGTTCGGTGTCTGTGTTGCATTTGTGTCTGTATTGCACTAGTGTCTGTATTGCACTTGAAACAAGTGGAAAGGAAATCGGTAGATGTCGTCATTGGGCCACTCAAGTCCCAGCTTATCGGACGGGCAAAGTCTTTGGATTGGCCTCACTCTCAAAATACTCCTCGGGCCGAATAGTATGGAACCAGACTTGTCTTTAAATCTATATCGGCATAACTGTATACAACTAGTTTGATTGGAGCAAGGTAAAGTTACTTGCTCTGTAAGGCAAGGGTGTTGACGGTATCGGTATCGACTTGACATTCATTTTTGACAAATGCAGTTGATTCGAATCTGTATTCAAATCCATAGAAATTAGAAGATTTTTGACTAACTTAGCCGATATTCAGTAATGACTAGATGCTATGTGGCCAGGAGTCACACAATTTTAAACAATCAGCACTCTGGAAATCGGTCGAAACTTGGAGTTTGATTATGGGCAGTAACCCTTTCGATAATATGATCAACGATCGGTCGTTCAAGATTGAGCAACGTACATCCAAATGAGCTTGCGTTTGGTATATTCTTGCTGGATGTTTTTGTATCAGCTTTTTTAATCGCTTTATCCGGGCCTGCATTAGTTCTTGTTTGACAGGTGTTGGGGCTCGCGAGTTTCATCGTGATTTCGACTAGGATAAACACGTTCAGCATTATGTAGACGTACACTATGGGTGCTAGTGCATCGTGGTTGGTTCACTTCTTTACTCGAGGACAATGCCGGAATGCGGAATCCCTTGTAAGGAGAAGAAGCAGAGTTTGTTTTCCGGAGAGATTTTTGCTCATTGTTTTGTTGTTTTATCCTTGAACAAAGAGCACTTCTACAAGGCACGCTTGCCCTTGCGAGGGTACAAGATGGTTATTCAAACTTTTTCTCAACCTTAGTTGCCGAAGCAAAAATTCTCGTTACAGCTTCAGTTTTGGATGGCTCTTCGACCTTGGGCTTTCTAGGCACATTTTTCAAGTGCTCATGAGCCTCTGTTTTCTCTTTTAACCAATTATTAAAGTAAATTAGGTTAGCTCATGGCCAATTACGTGTCAAGACAAAAAGCTATCACAATCCTTTCATGTTTGCTAGTATTTTCGAAAAAGCTAAGAAAGAGATGCTTTTTTTATAGTCAACAGACCAAAAGACAGCCACCAGGCAGGAATTATTCAACGAGAAGCTGATGATGTTCTCAGACTTATGCATTCTGAGTTGTAAGAAACTGGACAAATTATCAAGGTGAGCCGTAATCACGTTTTTTTTTTGGCTGGCCCAAATTTCTTTCTAAAGTTTCTCTCATTTAGTGTCACGGCTTTCCGTTAAGGAGCTGGAAGCAAGGAAGGCAACGTGTTGCTGGGATTAGCTGCAAAATGTTGCTGCTGATATGCGTAAGTGTTTTCAGCTGATGCATCGTGGTTGGGTAATCCATAGTAAACGGTACCAACCCTTGATACGGGCGAGAATCGATGCTGAGATATTGGCGATACCGATGAAAAAACAAAAACTGACAGATCCATAAAACCATCAATTTTTACACCAGGGTAATTTTGCTCCAAAAATCCAAATTTTGGGCGAAAAAACTCGATTCAGTTGTTTAAATTCAAATATTATAAAACTCTAATTTTTTTCTGATAATGTTGGCTTTTTTCTATACGGGGATGAGTTAACTGACCCATTGTTAGGATAACAAAAATAGGGTCTATGGACCGGTTTTTCTGAAAAAAAACACTTAAAAAATTATGGTATGGTTTTGATATCGAGAAAAATAGGTCATTACGGTTTTGCCATCAAAAACCTCGTATGAAAATTTTTAGTATCATATCATCAATTAGCACAAATGTATAAAGTTTTGGTTTTAGTTTTAAAGCTTTTGATGAGTTGTTCACCGATCTGTAGATTCCGGAAAACCCACAAAAAAATTCGGCTGTCGATAAAAAGTCACCAACACAAGAAGGTCTCATTTTAAAGATTTAATCAGTTCGCGAAAAGCGATAGGTTTTTCGAAGCAAGCTATTCAAGCTATGAAATTTTGAAATATTGCCAATCAAGCTAAGTTTTTTCTTGTACTAAATTGGTTCGCAAAAAGCTTAAGATTTTTCGATGCGAGCTTTTAGAGCAATGCAACTTTGAAATCTTTTAGAGCAATGCAACTTTGAAATAATTCAATTTATTTCGAAACCCGAATCAGTTTGCAAAATTTTTTTCGAAAAAAGCTTATCAAGCTTTGAAACTAATACCATAGACTCGGTTCGCAAAAGCCTACAAAATTTCTGAGCTATTCAAACTATGTAAATTGATTTTTGTCAGGTTATGTCGTAGACCGAATCGGCTCGCGAAAAAAAGAAATTTTTCTGAGCGAGCTATTAGAGCTATGTAACTTTGAAAATTTCAATTTATTTGATAAACCGAACAATTTAGAGAAAAGCATTAAATTTTTCGAAACAAACCAATCAAGCTATGAAAGTTTGAAATTTTCAAGTTATTTCATAAACCGAATCAGTGCGCGAAACGCTCAAAAAGTTAACGCTCAAAAAGTTTTCCGTGCCAGCTAAAAAAATTGAATTTTTTCAGGTTTTTTCATAGACTAAATCGGTTCGCAAAACACTTCAAGTTATCTAAGCAAGCTATTCAATCTAAAATTTTTTGATTTTTAAGGTTATTTCGTAGACTATTCAAGCTAATTAAGCTATAAAATTTTAAAATTTGCGATTTATTTTGTAGACTAAATTGGTACGCAAAAAAATACTTTTCTAAGCAAGATTTTGAAGCTAAATTTTGAAATATCACAAGTTACTTCAACGACTGAATCGCTTCGCAAAAACTTTTAAGTTTTTTTGAAGGAAGCTACGAAACGTTGAACTAGTTCAAGCTATTTTGTGGACCGACTGGGTTCGCGAAAAGTTTCAGTTTTTCTTAGCAAGCTTTTAAAGCTGTGAAATTTTGAAGTATTTCAATTTATTTCATAGACTGAATTGGTCCGTCAAAAGTTTGTTTTTCTAAGCATGCTTTTAATGCTCTGAAACTTTAAACTTTTCCAAGTTTTTTTATAGACTGAATTCGTTTGCAAAATAGCTTCTCTAAACAAGCTTTTTAAACTATGAAAAAAAGAAACATTTCCATTCATTTCAGAAACCAAATCGGTTCGCAAAAATGCTCTTTCTTAGCATGAATTTTTTTGTGTTTAAGTGATTCGTTCCAGACTGAACTTTTGACAGTCCAGTTCCAGAGAGAATTGAAATGAGATTTTGGATAAAAATTAAGCAGGTCTAGCTATGAAGTTGCATTGAGTTCATCTTCTTCTGATGGTTGCTCTGGATGCTTCTTAAACATTGCGCTCGATAGCTTTTTGAACATTGTCTACTAATAATTCTTAAGCATTGGGTTCAGTTAAACATTGTGTCCACAGCTCATTTCCAACTAACCTTAATCGGACAAACCAGTATTTTCAAGGCCGTCTCTGAGAATCTAAAGTAAGCGTTATATTTTTCTGTTACCGAACTTGACTGAAATAAACATAAGACATAATCAAACCTTTTGAGATGATCTCAAGAAATTGGAGAATTGTTAACCCAGAGAGGATCTTCACAAATCAATTGAACTTAGGCATACTGGAGCATCCTAGTAAGTTAGCCTTACTGTAAAACGTTTTTCCCCGAAGAAAGGCCTGATAAAAAATAAAAATGAAAAACAAAGAAAAATTTCTAACAAGGTATATGTATTGCCAATTGCCAAGAAGGCGCTTAAATTTTCAAAAACAATTTTAAATTTTCTTCAGGTTTTTCTCGAAATGTAAAAAGATGGGGAGATTATTTATTCTTGTTCAAATCACAACTGAAGTGGCTCTGATATGATATGAGAATCGATTCTTTCGGGGTACTGTTTGTGGTACCTGATGTTGTGTGGGAAACAAAAGACAAAGAAAGACAGATCCGAAGACAAATTTTGCTCCCATTTCTATTGTTTGAACAGTAAATTTATGAAAAGGTGAATGCGGAATTAGAGTTTATCTTCAAAACCCATCAGTTGATTCAATTTTTGTATTTCTTCGTCAGTGTATTTCAAATTACTGTCCTCATCGAATGTCGACTCACTCTGGTCTAATCGATACTTTCTTACAATCACACAGTTCTCGGGAATTCCTAGTCTGCTCAGCATCAATTCCCAAAACATTCCTGGCGCAACGATGTATAGTTGGGACCTTGCACGTGTGCATCCCTGGTATAGCAAAACCAGTAGTGCTCTATATAAAGCATCATCTTTATCGGCTGATACACCACAAAGACCCAGGTCTGTGACGACCAGTACTCGCTCCCATTCAAAAGATTTCACTTCTTCTGACAGCTCCACGAGTGCTGCTGAAGTTAAAAGTTCACGTTTGCTTAGTTTGTCGTAAAGATTTATAGGCGTATGACCTACTTCAATCAAAGCTTCAACCATCTCCCTATGTCTAGAAAAAATTGCGGATATAATTGGAACTTTATTAATCAAAGCTCCTGATTCAATAATAGTTCCAAAGATAAAAGCAGTGAAATTTGCATATCTTTTGCGATGAATTTTTGCATTACTTGATTCATAGTTCATTGTGCCTGGCTCATATAACCCATAAACTTGAACTGGCGGACCATGAAAATTTGACCCTTGTTGTGGTTTGGTGAAACTTGAAAAAAAATTTTCCAGGTGCATTCTCGAGCGTGTTTGAGCGACTTCTGGAGGAGAGTCCGATAGGGCACATGATGCAATTTGAGAGACCAGAGAAGCGTTAAATTTCTGGATTTCTACTGTGCTTCGAAGCACTTCATCCAGTTTGAAAACTTCAATTACCTTTGATTCTATGGATTTGTCCAATCGTTTAACAAAAGATCCGCTATAATAACACTGATGGTGATCTAGGGCAGCCCAAGTCAGGCATTGCTTATCGTCAGCAGCTTCTATTCGAGAAAATAATTCTCTTATTTCATATAAAGGGCAGTCATCCATAAATATATGAGTGTTTTGTCGTCGAATTGGTATTGTCGTCGAATATTTATCTGAACTGTATATATATGTAAATAGCATTTTATTGAAGATCAATACTTGACATTCAGGTTCTTTAAAACCTGGCAAGGAACCTAGTTCTGTAAAATCTAGTTCTTCAGCCTGTTTAGAGCTTACGGTTTTGGCTTCAACTCCCTTTTTGGTCAAAATGTCGAGATACTTCCTGCCATATTTCGAGTTACAAAAAATCAAAATTTTTTCCTTTGGCTCCCTTGCGCATATTTCAAGAATTTTAAGAATTGTCAAAATAGTTTTACCAGACCCCGCAGGCCCTTTCACTATTTTCAATCCATTCGACGTGCATTCTAAAACTGATTTTTGTTGCGGCGTAAGAAACAGTATCTCCAAACCCTTCAAACTCCTCAACTTTGTTTCTTTATTGGTACTTAGAACGTCGGTAAATTGTTTATTCTGTCTAGACAGCTTTTGTTGGTCAATTTCTGAATCCAATTTGGCAATTGCAGCAGGAAAACTAACTCCTTCTTTATCTTCGGATGCTTGTAAGCTTTTGTCTCTGGTCAGTGTAACAGCTGTTGCTGCTAAACCAACCATCACTGGAACAAGTTTTCGGTAAATGGAGTGTTTCAACGCCAGATCAGATTTGTCGTTTCCAGTAATTTCGGTTTGAAACCATTGTGAGAATTTTCCATACTCTGAAAGTAAAACACAATCCAAAATTAGATATTCCCTTTTTTCCCGAAACTTTGCGTCGTCTTCGGCCGTAATTTGATCGTCAGGTAGGACCACAACTTTTTTGATGCTAGTAGAAATTTTTTCGGAAGCGAAATTTTTGGACAGCCAAGAAATTATAGCAGTATCTCTTCGCAGCTGTTTGCCTGCGGCTATAGTTTTTTTATTTTGGACAGAGGTACTCGCTTTATCCTCGGAGTTTCTGCTTTTCACTTCCCAAATTATGACACCATTAGTTGGATCAACAGTCACCACGTCAATCTCAATCTCTTTCGGATCTCCTTTATCATCAAGCCAGTTTTCTTCTTTCAATAGTTTTTCCAGTTCTCTCAAAGAATCCTCGCTTCTGAGTTCTGAATCAGCTATCGATTGAATGAGTTTCCATTTTTTTCGATCAATTTTAAAACCATGGAATATAAACATGGGAGTTTGACTCTCTGTCGCGTGTTTTTGTATCGTTTTGACCAAGTTATACTCGTCTATTGAAGATTTCTGAACTGTTCTGAAGTTGTCATATTGTTCCTTTGTAATTTTCTTGCCTTTTGTTGAAAGCGAAGAAAAGGCACCACCAGAAGAGCTTTCCGGAGGCTCAGGGGGAATCTTCAACGGAAGAGGGGGTACTAAATGGACACTTCTTGGGCAAGAATCGTTGACAAAGTCTGAAAAGTATGAGTTCATGTACCATTCGCACATAGAATGGAAGTCAGGGTTTTCCAAATCTGCTCCGCCAGGAAACTTGTAATCTACACTTGGTAACGCTGCAGCGGCCATTTTATAAACTGAACTTTCAAATCTGAAAGTAAACGTAATTTTTCAAGACGGTTGGAAATGCTCAATGATTCAGTTTGTACTATATCAACTGTTCAAACTTGAATAAGCCTCAGAAGGTTTGTGATGATTAGATGTATGTGATTTTAAGTTAGCTAATAAAAGAAGTGGTAACAACAACAGTTTTTTGTTTGAGATTCATGCCACGTGTGGTATTGGTATGATAAACGTACGACTGATTGATTATATATGTAGAACTTTTGTGTGACTTTAAACCAATTAATGAAAAACTTCAGCTGACTCAAAAACAACATAGCAAATGGATATTTTAAGCCTGCACTATTGTGTTTTGATATGTGTCGTATTGGTATGATAACGTTATGCTGTCTATACTTGTAGAATATTTTTGCGACCTTACATGAAAAAAAAAACTTGGTAAAATTACATAAAAGTACCAGCTATGATACAAAAAAAAGTACATAACAAACTTATATTTTGAGTCTGCATAAATGTCTTCTGATACCTGTCTTATTGGTTTGATAGCAAATGAATGTTTAAATATATATAGAAAGTTTTTGCGACTCGCTTTGTGTCATAAAATGAAAAAACATCAGCTGAGATAAAACATCGCAAGCACACGTTTTACGCTTTGTTACGGTGCCAAGAGTTTATTGAATGTCAATGTGCGTGGGTTTGTGCCATCAGAATACGACAACAGACTTTAAAAATAAACAAGACTTCTCGTACCAGGGCGAAGCCCTGAATGTTTCGACTGCCTTTTAAGGTCTATGGAGCAATAATAACATGAAAAATTTCAACGTAATAAAAAAAAATTTAAAAATTTTTTTTTGAAAAAATTTCAGATTTTATGTAAAAACATCCCTCCACACGTCATATTAGATACAGGGTGATAGATTTTGCGCCTATTAACAAATCATTTATCGCAAATAAGCTTCCTTGAACCAATTTGGAGCAACTTCTAAGGCAGATTAACTCTCCGCTAACACGTTAATAGCGCGAATTATAACGCGCGTTAATTGTCCCAAATTGGCCAAAATGGCAATCTTTAAACCCCCATAACTTTACAAAAAATGATCAGAGTTGAAATAATTTTTCAAATTCAAGCTCAAGACAAGTTCAGGACAACAATATTTTTCGAATGATCTAAAAAATCCGTCAAAAATGGCTAGTTAAAAAGTCGAAATTTTCTCTGAAGAAAAAAAACCCTCCCGAGCACAAATGTTCCGTTACTTTCGTATCGAAAGTCGGAACAAAAACAATATCAATGAGGCCATTGATCAAACTCGGGGGTTGAACGATTGCTTTTTTGGCCAATTTGATACAAAAAAAATATTATGAGAATTACAAACGTGGTTCTGTTTTTTTTAGATATAAACAAAGGCAGCTCCTTTTGCACAATTTTTCGGTTGGTCACCATACATTTTTAAGTACTACTCAAACAATTCCATATAGTTTGCCCATGAAAAATAAGATTCCTCCAATGATTTTACATGAAAAATGTGTGACTAGCTTTTTTGAGAGTCATTACAAGTTTTTAAACAAATTTCTGCTTCTGCAAAACCAGTTCTGTACTCAAGCTAGCTTGTTATTTTGTTGTTGATCTATAGCTCAGCCTCCATCACTGCTACAATTTTTCCACATGTGTTCACTTACCCGAGTCAGTCTCTTTTAAACTCGCATACCGTTTTTGGTACCATTTTTTAAAGAATTTGGAAGGTTTTATCGTAAAGATTTTCTTTAAGATTTTCTTTAAACTGTTAAAATCATAAAAATCTTAAGAATCTATCTAAAATTTTTCAGTCTATGGTTTCAGTCCCTATATAAAAGAAATCAATGGTCAGAGATTTTTCATAAGATTTCCAAAGTTAGAAACTACGGAGAAGTTTACAAGACTTGCATAATAAACTTTTCTGTCAATCTGGTAAATTTTGCAACTCAATAAAAAAATGTGGCTACGCATCAATGGAAAGCTCGTAAAAAGCGCAACAAAATCCTTATTCAAGTTTACTAGGTTAAACGAAAGCCAGACTTTCTCCTTTTTAACTTTGCAAAAATCAACCAAGTTCCAATGTCTACAGTTCAGCTCAGGGTACAAATCTTTTTTTTCTCGATGAATAATTTTTCATTTTAATTAAAATAAAAAAAAAACTGATTAAAAAGGTATCCGTCACTTTCTTTGAATGGCAGAACAATAGTACCCACACTTGGCTGTAAAATTTGCTGTAAAAAAGCAAGAATAAGATCGTGTTTCGCACAGCTACACATCAAACGCTTGTTGTTCCGACTTTCGATACGAAAGTGACGGAATATTTGTGCTCGGGGTGGGTTTTTTTCTCTCCAGACAAATTTGACTTTTTAACTAGCGATTTTTGACGGAATTTTTTTATAACATTCGAAAGATATTGCTGTCTTGAGCTCATATTTGAAACGATATTTCACCTGTGATCATTTTTTGTAAAGTTACGGGGGTTGAAAGATTGCTTTTTTGGCCAATTTGATACAATTAACGCGCGATATATTTCGCGCTATTAACGCGTAGGTGGAGAGTTAATACGTCTTAGAAGTCGTTCCAAATTGGTCGAAAGAAGCTTATTTGTCATAATTCATAATTGATTTGTTACAAGGAGCGAAATCTATCCTTTTGTACATTATATGGCGTGTGGGGGGATAATTTTCATTTAAAAAAGTTTTTAAATTTTAGAAAAAAATTTTCATTTTGTTTTATTTCATTTAATTTTTTTTAAAGTTATTACTGCTCCATAAACCTTAAAAGGCAGTCGGAACATTCAGGGGTTCGCCCTGATACGAGCAGTATTGTTTTGAATTTTATGGGAGAATGGATGAAATTGTGAACGGCATATGACGTAATCCGGATACAGCTCACTCTTTCGTTCTTTTCGGTGGTTTTTGCTTCCTCATGTTTTGAAAACTAAATTGAACATTATTTTATATATCCAAATCCGCTTTTCCTGTAAATTTTAAGCAAAAACTAAACCTTACACCAGTTTCTAATCGAACTTTGGTGTTCCACGGAATATGTTGATCGAAAGCTTGTAAGTAATTGCAGCATGTTATTGAGAAGTCTTTTCTAATGAAGGCAAACGTGCACAGGAAAAAGACTTGTTTTTGGCAATTTCTAGAATATAAAATTCATATTGCAACGTATCGTGTGGCAATCACTTAATAATTGGTAGCTGAATCAGAATTTTTTGGATCGATTTCTAGTTTTGAAAGTGGAATTTTTAGACTTCCAGAGAATAAAAACTTTACTTATTGATCCAGTTTTCTCAAGTCGGGTTCATGTTATCAAAAAAGCGCCCATCATAAATTGTT